>NC_140938.1:87761553-87949053 GCF_014529385.1 Adiantum capillus-veneris | reverse complement strand
CTCTCTCTCTCTTTGTGTCATTTCTGACATTGTATGTGCAGTCTTGGATTGCTGACAAGGATGACTTCCTTCGGCGCCGGACAAGAGAGTATCGAGGAAGGGATGCGGCCCTAGCACAGTACCTTTCAAAGCTTTGCGAGTCGCCGATAGTAGTTTTTCACAATTCCATGTCACAAGAGGGTTCAATAGCAACTTACACATTCAAGACACTATCACGCTTCTTGGGTGGACCAGTGCTGCCCAAAAGTGCAGATAAAGTCATTCTTGTGGACAAAGTGTTTGCTAGAGATTGTTTTGGTTACTGCCCAGGCTATACAGGTGGTCGGGCAGCGTATTACTACACCTACACAGCAATGGCACTAGCTCTTGGTAGACAAAACCCAGATGAACTTTTAGAGTATGGCAAACATCTCATGATTCGTTACAAGGGTGACGTGCCAAAAAACAAAATTGAACCTGCAAAATCTTGATACACTTCAAGTAGCAATTGTATAAGATCATGTATTACATAAATTTTGTACAATGTCATCCACTCAGAGTATCTTTCTCCACTTGTGATTCACATACATCATTGTCTCTCTCCACCTTCGTTGACTTTCACGAGCTCCGGAGTTGTTGTATGCCATTGATCTTTTAGCTTTTTGTTGTTGTAAATGTCTGATGGCTTGTGCTGTTGCTGAATTTGCCAAGACTTCTTTTGCCTGCATTCGATGAATGATTCTATGATAGAACCATTCAAATAGTTCTCTCAAACTTTTAGCCTTGATTCGAGAGCCACCATGTCGTGTGTGCCTGAAATAAGCATTTCTCGCCATGTAATGAGACTTTTCCATCCCTTGGGTATTCCATATTGCCGGGTTCCCATACTTCTGTATAAAATATGGAAAATGATTGAAGATGATGTGCTGGATATGAAAACAGATTAGTTAGAATGTTTTACAGTCACATATTTGCACATAAGAGAGAAAGAAATACATTATAATACCATGTAGTGAGTAATCTGGGTGTCTGTCCATGCTGTCTTGAATGATTTTTTCAGAAGGTTGAGATTTTCCTTGAACTTGTTCATATCACCTTGTGACTAGTCATCTTTGTCGCACATCAAAAATAGGATGTCTATTGATCGCCAAACCTCAACCTTCGCGTTACGAGTAGTTGGTTCGTGGTCTTTGACTGCAATATGTAGCTTTTTCCAGCTCTGATACTCTACCTTGCTAACATAAGATGTGTTATATATTTTTCCATGTTTTGTTAGCTTTGGATCTCTTGTACCTTGGGGCTTAGATAAAAACCTCCGTGCCTTCACCCCACCGATGGATGGTTTGCATGGGACATCCTTCTCAGCAGTTGATCTCTTTTCATCCCGCTGGATTTTCACATTGCCACCATGAAGCCCCATATCCGACAGTACCATTTCTAAGCACTGCAGGGCTACTTGTCGTTCTGCGGAGTTCTTAATCTTCCAAGAAAACCCGATGTATAAGTAAACCAATTTCTCCACAATTCTACAAAGGGCATGCATTGTACAAATGTGGACATTCACAAGTGGTATTTTCAAAACTGGTCGAAAAGCAGGATCCTCAATGTGCGTGTTGGAGCTTTTCTCCACCACTTTGGGTCCATGACCTTTGCAGGCTCCATGCAGAACAAACACGATGACTTTGCCATTGCACCCATTCCACAATTATACATGCACTTTAATGTTTTAAGGTCACCTGCAAGATGCCACTGAACTTGAAAGTCTCCCCTTCCATCTAAACGTAGTACCTCTCCCTGGTTAGTCTGTCGATCAATCACCTCCGGAATATTAGTTCGATGGAACACCCAATATAGAATCTCATGATCTTCTTTCTTTACCTGCAACACAAAATAAATGAGACTTAAGTAGATCTGAACATTTGAGCTTACTTGAGAATATCGCTTACCTCAAACGCACCAAGCCACCATATGTTAGATTCTGATTGAACACTAAAATATAAAGGATCATCACTGGGACACTTTGAGAGGGCTCTATTCATTAAAGTAATAGTAACACGCTCTAGCTTTTTCTCTTTAACAAGCTCACACTCATCCAGTTTTAACACAAAATGCAATAGCCCACGTGACTCTTCAAATGTGATGTTGTAAAACTCCACCATTCTCTTCTGTAGTATCCGCAGGTCCATAAAAATATTGTTGAACTCATCATATGCCATGTTCGCTCCATGGCCACTGTAAGTTGCTTTAATATGAAAGGGCTGTCCAAGATAGTCTCCCTGTGCCTCGTTAAGCTGAAGCCTCTCTTTCCAAACACTTGAGGCTGATGGTAGAAGTTTGGATTTTATACCCTTCCTAACAAAGATGGATGAGACAGACTTTTGGATAGCCGAATATCCTCTTTTGCTTACACCAAGTGAATCAAGTGTGCCTTGTATCTCTTTTGCAGGCATTGAGTTCTCTGAAATAAAGCGGTCCACTACATTTCTTTGTAGAACCTTAAACTTCTTGTCATGTACTATATCTGCTGCCAGGCTTCTACTTATAAGTGGTTTCAATCTCTTTCCTATATTGGCTTTGGGGTCAATGTTTTCCTTGTCAGGATAGATTGAATCTCTACATGAAGACAATGCATAAGTAAATAACAGAAAATTTGCTTCACTAACACTATTTAGGCACATGAAAACAATGCATAACAAGAAAAAACAAAAAGATTACTTAACTAAGACAATGTAGCCAACCAAGAAGCATCACCTTAATGCTCGGATTCTTTTCTTGAGACCTCCTGATGCAACCTGCAATGTTTCAAGATTGCGCAATTTCTTCTTTCGGATACGACCACCCAAGATGGTGTCCTTCATTTGACAACTTCGCACCTTTCCTTTCAGTTCTTGTACCTCTGTTTTATGTTGCAAAATGGTAACCTGATCTATAGAATGTAAATGTGAAAGGCGAACAATCTCACATTGTTGAGCTTGGAGAATGCTCTTGTAAGTTTCAGCTTCTCTTGTAAGTGATTTACAATAACCCAGAAGGCCCTTTTCTCCATCACCAGCAAAGGTCAATAAGCTTGTAGGATTGACAAACGGTGGAGACGCATTAGTTATTGGATTCTTAGGGTAGAGAGAGCCTCTCGTCCAGATATCTATGTGTTTAGCTCCTTGAGCTCTGAGCGTGTCTATGGAAGCGGGAGGTATATGTGTGTTTGTTTTACTGCGCTTAATCAATGGTTGGTACTCATTGTCCAAATCAATGTGAAGGTGATATTTGGCTCGTTTTTGGGTAACATTTGTGCCATTTGAGGAGTGCGCCATTAGCCAAATGTGCAGGTTTAATGGAAAGTGAATAGCGGCTGCAGATTCGTCCCTCCATGTTAGCCTCATTCCCTCCATATTGACGAGGTTCATTCAATGCAACTGAAAAGAGGATTATCCCTCAATCACTACGAACGAATGTTCAGAAGAGTAAGGAATCTACTTAAAGTACACTTTTTGAAGTTTTACTATGAAAGACCCAGCTCTTTTATTTGCCATTTTTTCTAGAGAGAGAGTGCAAAAAATACATTTTCTTAGAAGGCCCTCCAAATGACTCCGAAATTTCCTAATGGGAGAAGGGCCGAAATAGAGAATAATATCTATATCTAATAAGAAAGGGTGTGTGTGGGTGTGGTATACATCTGGTAAAGATTTGGTACCATGAGCAATTACATGTGTTCTTGTGTAGAGACTCGGTGAAACTTTTCTAGAGAGAAGTAGCTCTAGGTTAGCACACCAAAAAGGGAAGCTGTCAGCCAAGGGTTAGCCAACGACTTGTCAGCTAAATAAATGTGTGTGTATGTGTGTGTGTGGCCCTCCCCCATCCTAGAGGAGAGATCCACTTGGTGGAGGATGGTCCACCAAGTGGACCAATCCCCCACCAATTGTAGTAATTGCTTCCTTAAAATTTCCATGTTTCATAGCTCAATCACTTGTACGGTGTTAGAAAGGTTTAGAAGTGAGATTGCTCATTTGTAGTGTGTTTGAACAGAACTTAGATGTAAGTACACCCAATTGTTGTATGATAAAGGGTTCCTCCAAGGAGGAGAGTAAGGTATTATGAAATCAACATACCCGATATCCCATGATTTGGATGATGTCACTCCAAATTTGTGGATTATGTCGTGATGTTGGTTACAATACTCTGATCTTGCAAGATACTTGAAAATCCACACCTGCTCGAGGGTGGTCAATGGTTACATTATATGGATTATATGTAAACATGTAGATGCTTGACAAATTTAGGAGCTGAGAGCCCCAACCCATCCCTTTGGATTGGGTGGATCAAGCTAATAATAATGTAGCTTGTATTAAAGAGTAGGCAGTCCAATTTTGAGGGTATAAATACCCATATCTTGACAAAAACCGTTTGATTGAAGTCAGGATAAATTGGAGTAGCTATATTATTATCTGATATATTATCTAATTCCAATTGCTAAGTATGGCACTAGTCCGACCAAAGACTAGTAGGGAAAATGTGTGTGTGTGTTTAAGTACAAAAAATCTCCTCATAATTGAACCATACTTAGGCAATTGTATTAAATAATATATTAAATAACAATATTTTAAAACAAGATGTCATAAACCTCAATTATCATTTCTACAACATTCTGTATCTAATGGATAATACAATCATTTAGATAAAAAAATTGATCTTTGATCACTACAATATAATATCTTAGTGTTGTATCTTATGTGCACATCCTTTGGGATGAAATTCCACATATCTAGATGTAGAAGGATCCAGCTGATACATTAGCTGGTACATTGGACAATCTTCCGTTACTTCTGTAGTTTTTGTTGTAATCCCAAGGAAAGAATCTCTTACCTGTCACCATCCAAGAAACACAAGCCCGTCATAACTGGCATTACTTGGGAAGACAGGTATCAACGACTCCCTCCCCTTGTTATTGGTGTCAAAATTACAACATAACATAGATCGAATATAATATTAAAAGACTGAGCAATTTATTTCCAATATTGTTTATATCTTTTAATTCCAAAAAAAATCGGACAGCATCTCCTTTGTAATTCTCAAAAAGTCCAGTTTAATGTCAACTCCTCTGAGACCCCCACTTGAGGATTGAGGCTCTTTTAACAATCATTGGATTAATTTCAAAGCAAATCACAACCCTTTGTTTCAAAAATTATGCATTTATTCATCAAGAAAGGATAGCATCAAACAACTCTACGAATTCACCACTATATACTTACCTTTACCAAAAGTGAGCTCCTGCACAGAAGTACAATTTAAGAAAATTGGTTTTTACTAGTATTTGTAGTAAGTCGTATTGCATCCTTCTTTAACAATGTGTACAGCTATGCATCTGTTCTTACTAGCCTTGAACACAAGAAAAGTTAGTTCCAAGCTAATAAAGTTGGGTAAGGTAGCCTTGAAATGATTCCCTGCTTTTGGTATTAAAGATCTCTAAAAAGAAAAAATTGGGTAGCTTCTCCTTTGTAAAACGGACAATATTTCAAGTTTCCAATCAATGCCATATTTGTTGAGACCCTCACATGAGGTTTAAGGCTCTAGAAACCAATACATATGTGTTATTTTCAAGTCAAAAAATTCTAATGCCAAACTTGGTCATGCCAAATTCTGGTCTACAAACAATTCTCTTTATGATGCAGTAAACTAGCCATGTATGTTCAATCATCAGTTAGACCAGTCTTGAATAGTCAACAAAGCCCAATGGTCATACCTATTATGCTAATGCTAATCATTCCACTTCCATACATTTATTACTACTTTTGCCAAGTCCCAAGAGCCAGCAAATATCTCTGACCACTATATATTTACCTTCATCAAGAATGTGTTTCTGCATAAAAAGATAGAAGTAAACGAGCTTTATGTCCATGACAAGTTTATGTAAAACTATTGTTTCTGGAATTTCAATCAGCAGTAGGGTAACAATTAACATTAGCTCAAATCTATCCATCTTGAGTCCTATATATATCACTATTGAAGTCCCAGAATATTGAAGTTTTCTCTATGTGATACCACTGATTCTCAATTCGAAACTACATCCAATCAAAGTTTACCGTTTAAAAGTTAGAACCACTGAATAATCATATCAAAAGTATGAGATATACACTAGGTATATATCGCATGGTTAGTATGTTACGATATTTTTCTACTGTGTTTTTTGACTATGCATACGATTCTGGTTGTCACTATCTCTTTACTCACAGAGGCTTAAGGCATATCTGTATACATTAATTGAGTCAAATTTGTTAAGCAGTTGATCATGGCCATCTATCTTGCAAACTTCCATTTCTACAATCCGATACGTTCTCGTGTATCATTATGTACAATCAAATAATCTAAACAAGGACTGCATGCTTATGGTTATTATGCTTTATTAGATTCTCTACGACTATGCTACTTTGTCAACTATATGAATTGTCAAAAAAAGATCACAATTACATATGTCAGATAAAAAATCCCAAGATTATTGAGTAGGTGCAAATGCACCTACCTGTAGTTTGTTCATGCTCCTTCCGTCGACCATGTGTGTGAATGTATAGGTGATGCTAGTCTCATGTATGTCGTAGTGTTTCCTTCATTCCTTCTGCATGCTTTTGGTGGCGATGAAGGCCAACATGGAGAAGGAATCAACACGAGAGCCCTGCTGCTATGCTGTGTGACAGAGTGCTGAAACCGTCATGGGCATGTGAGCTACCTTGTATAGGGTTCCAAGCTTCGCAACCAGAGAGCCGTAGTCCACCCATCTATCACGAGCAGAAAACCACAGCAAAACTATAGGAGAAGAGGGAGATTCATCGGGGTATCGACAAGAATGCATGCACCCAAGGAACTGTGCAGGATTTGTGTGTGTGTGTGTGTGTATGTGTGTGTGTGTAGGAGAGAGAGAGAGAGAGAGAGAGAGAGAGAGAGAGAGAGAGAGAGAGAGAGAGAGAGAGAGAGAGAGAGAGAGAGAGAGAGAGAGAGAGAGAGAGAGAGAGAGAGAGACCGGTTGTGTGTGGGTGCACTTGCCTGTGTTCGCTCGCGAGCAAGAAGGGCGTGTGGCAGTGTAGAGGACTATCCATATAATTAAGCAGACCCCGATTTCAAAAATAGAGGGGTTGTTTTACACACCCATACCTACAGTTGTTGACTCCATTATGAGCCTCCACATTAGGTGAGTTATCTCACCACCAGTTCAAAGCTCCAGCTAAACCAAAAGGGATCCAGCTATGAAGTGTGTTCCCTTGGGGTTCTAGGGCTTAAGCAAGGAAGATGACTTGTGGAAAGAGCAATTCCAAGCAAGGGTGTATGCAAGAGAAGATCATAGGCTGAAGCATGTCTCCCCTATGCAGTTGTGCGAAAGTGTATGCCCAAAGCTGTGCTGGCAAGATATAAGCAGTAGGAGAACTACCCGAGAAAATGGTACTATTTTTAAGGTGTATAATGCATGCACCAAAACACACAGAGTGAGTGGCTGGGTGGGTAGCAGTAAATGCTCGAGTCAAAGTACGTGTGATCTAGGTTGAGCAGATCTGAGAAACTATCCTTGATTGATATGCAGTGACATATATAATATGCATCCAGTTGTACCATGAATATCAACCAAATGGATAGCCCTAAACCCATTACGCTATATTTAAGTTGGAAACCAACTAATCAAGCCAGCCAAGTATGATCACGACCTTCAGTTTATGATAAAGAAGATAAATAACTTAAAGGCTACCACCTTCCCTTGAGTGAGTGGGTGCTCGGAAATTTACCGACTTTGTGTGTGTACTACACACCATTGAGAAGGGCGGGCAACACCAGAATGTATCGCCAAGCCAAGAGATCCCACAAGAACTTCCAGAATGCCGTCATAGCATAGATATAGGAATCAACACTGTCAACTCGTAAAGTGAGACAAAGGTCGTGATTGGAGAAGGGCCGAAATAGAGAACAGTATCTCTATTTAATAATCAAGGGTGTGGGTGGGTGTGGTATACATTTGGTAAAGATTTTGTACCATGAGCAATTACATGTGGTCTTGTCTAGAGACTCGGTGAAACTTTTCTAGAGAGTAGAAGCTCTAGGTTAGCACACCAAAAAGGGAAGCTGTCAGCCAAGGGTTAGCCAATGACTTGTCAGCTAAATATGTGTGTGTGTGTGTATAAATGTTTTAAATTAAATACATATACACCAAAGAACACGACATTCAAAAGACGACTGGCTTTAGATGACTAGGCAAGGATTTGTACAGAAATAGCTCAGTCTCTGATCCATAATTGTACAACATAGTAAGAATGAGGTATCATTCCAAATGATTTTATACAAAAGTATCAGAACTATCCCACTTGAATCATCAAGGGTCTTCAAAGTCGGACTGCAGCATGTTAAACCTTTTTAAGTCAAGATAGAATTCTCATCTGCATCCATATAGTCAAGACAACAGATTTGTTAGACTTGGCTACATATGGTAGGCTTCAAAGAACCTATCAGTTGTTATCCATGTTCAACTTAAAAACTATTATATTATCTACCGTCCTAAATATACTTAAAAGTATAAAAGTACAAGCAAAACTTTCCAAATTTCGGTGTCCAAGCAAACATTTGCAACCTCCAATGAATCTATTCATGCTTTGAAAGTCATCCTTTATACAAAAAAACCCTAGGTAATTTCCAATTTTGAATTAAAAGTATCCTTGTCAAAACCGCAATCTCATAGTATCACCCATATGAAAAATAACCATTTATTGTATCAAAGAGCTCCAACCTTAAGTCAAAAAAACCTGTAAGTACGACTTCAAAGTTTTTAGAAAAGCTTTGTATTGTAACTACAATTAAGTTTGTATATATCAAAGTTAAGCTCTTCAGATGGTGGAACAAAGACCTACTCCATAAGAGAGAGTATTCCAAAGTTAGTAATCAGCATTATTAAATCGTAGCAGCAAGAAATAGAGACCAAATCAAATCAGGGTTAGCTAATGTAAATCCAACAAGCTCGGCTATAAAAAACCATATTTCCAAAAATTCATAATGGAATTCCTCAATGGCTCAGCCTACTTGATCAAAATTGTCAAGCCAAAAGATGATTGCAAGCCAACACAAGAAAACATTATATTGTGTGTCAAGATCCAGCATCAGCATGAGTCAGGAACCTTACACATGAGGTGAGAAAAATTTCAACTAAATTCAGCTATATAAGGGAAAACATTGTATCCAACTAGTGTGAGCATCTATAAAGAATTCAACTAAATAAGGGAAAAATTTTGTATCCAGCTAGTGTATGCATCTATAAATAATTTTCCTTAGAATCCAAGTAAGAGTTGGAGTACCAGCCATAAAGAAAGCAGACCCCAATCTAGTGAGCCATCATGCTCAGACAAGCCAAGTAAAATGGAAAAAGGAGACAATAGATTCTGTGTAGTACAATAGTCCACATCACTTTACGCTTATCTAGTGGGTAATGAAGCCAACATCCTTAGAGCAAGCTTGGGTAATTCTATGAAGAAAGCAGGCCAAATCATACCATACCCAAATAAAGCCAAGTTAAGAGAATAGAATCTTAGTTCCAGCAAAAGGGCTAGCCACATCCAGAGACCAGGATGTAACACCAAAAAATGAGCCATAGACCAGATCTCCAATCAAGACACAGTTAGTAGATGTTATCCGCTACTGAAACTCAAGTAGAGATCAAATCACATTGAGCACTATAATACCTACAAAACGTTCAAACACCTCGCTAGGGAGAGTCATTTTTATGTCTGAGGTAGGCTCACATCTTAGAGACTCAAAAGACCCAAGAACTTAGGAGCAGTTGATGCTGTAACAACAAGTCAGAAATAGAGTTTACGAGTCATATGATTACCAAGTGAACTAGTCTAAACATCAACCAACAACTAGTCAACCAGACCCAATCAGATCTCTTTTTATATTAGAACCATTTGATCCAATTTAGGCCAATTGAAATTAGTCAGCATGGAATTCAAGTCCTAATGCACATATTTAACAGTTAATATTGCTAATACAAAGCAAAGTCATTAAAAAAATAAATTTTCTTTTTGCATTCAGCACCCACAGAAAAAAAAAACATCCTTTTTTAGAATCAATGTTCCAAGGCAAGAACCAAATCCTAGCATAGTCTAAGTTTCCAAATAATGAGTGAGTTATAAAAGTTTTTGAGTTCAAAGTCAAGTAAGAGCAGGAGCAAAAGATCATAATTTTTTTTATGAAGAGGCAAAGCACCCTAGCAACAACAGAGGTAAGAAAAATTTCCAAACATCCAAAACCTTGTATCTACCCATATTTCCAGACTCAATATTTCAGCAACAAACCTCTTTCCTATGGTCTTGTAAATCAAAACCTGTAAGCTAAAGTCATTTCTCAAGAAAAATCCCCATGCAACTCTTTGGAGGAATATAAATCATTGACAAGTAAACCACCACATAACACTCCAAAATATAAACCAGTGTCCAGTATTTCATCCACTCAATGGAGAGATTAAGCCACATAATAGTAGATAATCATGGTATTATCTGCGAAATGTATGTATCATAACCATATTAGAACTTGCAAATTCATCATTGAGTGAGTTACTCCCTTATCCTCCTACATCAAAACTTCAACCATTCATTCTTTATAGGTAGACAGAAAGGAGTGGAACCAAAATTGTACAGCAAGTCACTAATACGAGGCAGGTATCCTTCCAAAGCCTAACAAGCATAAACCATGCTTAGAGACCAGTATCTTTAAACAATGCATGGCAGTGTCCTTGTAGATCATGTGAGCACAAGACTAACCAAGGGTTAGATTTAATCCTCACCTTATATCTGATGATAGAGAAAGTCGACAACATCTGGTTGTTTTAATTTCGCAAGGGACAACACAACAAAATCAATGCTCAATTACTGGACCATAATTACCTTCTCTGTTTTGCAAAAAGGAAAAAGACAAAAAGAACCCAAGTCTAAGTGAGGGGAGAAGAACCCCTCACCTTTATATAGGGGTAGTCCATTGGTATGAAGTAGCACACAGTATGTCATCTACAGTCGTAATACCAAGACATGGGAAAACACCAAAAGTCTTCAGTTATGGAGGTGCCACAGCCGCCTGGCATAGGACCTTCTACATAGGAGGGTAGGATGATTTATTGCTTAGAATCATACCAAGTAGTGGATGGCTCAAATTCCGTGCCAAGCCACCTACCATCAAGCTAGGTTATCAGAACGAGATGTGTTTCACCGTGAAGCACCATGAGTGAAAGGGGAAGAGACCCGTCGTGATAAATTGCATTAACCCCGTATTGCAGAGTGCAATCCCTTTATGCCACAAGGGAAGAAAACCTAACATTTAATTTCCATTATGGGTTAAAACTTTAAGGGGTTTCTCCCACTGAGCCTATCTTCAAAAAAATTGGTTCTCCTACATAGGAGAGAGTCAAGTTTAACTTTGGACTCACCTCAAGCACCTTAAGCACTGTAGACATAAAGCATGACAAGAACCTCAAGCACCTTAGTCATAAATCATGACAAGAACCTCAAGCACCTTAGTCATCAAGCATAACAAGCACCTTAGTCCTTCAAGCACAACAAGCACCTCCAGCACAAGCCTAGCTTGTCTAAGGTCTAAAGTACCATAAGGTCCCAGGTCTAAGGAATTTTGACACTAACCTTTGGAGGTCTTTAATGAAGCTAACCCTAAGGTCTTTTAAGATCCATTACCTACTCATTTCTCGTTGGTAGACCATCTCCCTTTTGGACCCTTAATGAGAAGTAGCCTTCTCTCCCTTTTTAATCCCGTGTTGAGATAGATCTAAAAACACATAGCTATATTCTAACTCTTGTTGCCTTTCATTTTCCCACATTAAATGATCAGTTCAATATGAGAAAATCATTTGGGATAGTTAAAGATATTAGATTTCATGAGATCACCTATCTCTCGAAACCATAGTCATCCTCGACTATGAGGTAGAGAAGATAAAGCCTTAGTCATTAGCCTAATTTCTTAGTGGGTAGAGGATTTCTTTTTATCCTACGACATCATTCAAGAATGGATGACTAGTCCATTTAGTGCTTGGGAGATTTAGCTGCCGCAAACATGTCTACTCTTTAGTCCATATTATACTTTCCAAAGTAGAGTGACAAATTGTACTTGGTGTTTGGAAGACGTCGTCATCACAAACATGATTCTAAGCATGCATACTACTCAAATTTGTGCACAATAAAAAAAGAGATCTAGTCTCATAAGACAAAAACATTGTTCATTTAAAAGAAACATTTACATTTGGCTACTCATTCTAGCATTGTAAGCATTGACAAGGCTCATACTATCCCTAAGCTGTGTTCCTTGCATCTATCTAGCATCTTCAAAAGGATAAATTTTAAACTTAATAAGATATCATCGATAATATTACCTTGTCTTCATGTCAAAGGATGGATTCAGGCTAGAGCACCTCTTCCTGATCCTCGATCTTCGGTGGGAGGGTTCTCACTCTCAGACTCTATGTCCGGGTCCTCAATTATCGGTTCTCTTGGTGGCTCTTCTTTGTAAGTCTTAAGTAGGCTCACATGAAAAGCATTGTGTATGAGCCAATGATTGGGCAACTATATTGATATGCCATCTCATTGATTGGTTTTAAGATTTGAAAAGGACCATAGTATCTTTTTGCTAATTTAGCATAATACTTTTGGTGACCTGTAGAATTTTTGCATGTAGTTTCCCTCAATCGAGCCTTGGGAAACTTGAATAGTACCCAATCATTTTTCTTGAAAGCTAAGGCCCTTCTGTGCTTGTTAGCATCATCTTTTTGCCTTTGTTGTGAGATGGATATAGCCTCCTTAATCTTTTGAAAAAATTCTTGTAGGTCACGGATATACTCATCAGCCAGCAAAGATCTTCCCATGTACCTTAAGTAGCAAGGGACTTTTGGGTCTTCGCTTTATGATATCAAAGGGTGCCTTCCCCGTAGTAGTATGGATGCATACTCTACAAGAGGTAGGTAATTTTCCCATTGTGAATGTTGATCTACTTCTGTAACATAAGTCTTGAGTAGATCTAGAATTGTAAGGTTAGCTATTTCACTTTGGCCATCCATTTGTGGGTGATAGGCCAAAGAGAAATTTACCTTGCACCTAGATTCTCAAAGAGACCCTTCCAAAAATTATTGGCCATTTGAGGATCTCTATCCAAAACTATTGATGTTGGCAAGCCATGGTGTTTAAAGATTTGGGCTATGAAGAGGGTTGCGATTTGGTGTGCCTTAATATTCTTTTTGACAAGTATAAAATGCACTTGATTGCTAAACCTGTCTACTATTGTCCATAATCCTTTATTTCCATGGATAGACTTAGGCAATCCAAAGATAAAATCCATGGATATGCTCTCCCATGGTGCATCAGGAATTGAAAATGGATGGAGTAATCTAGGTTGCTTCCCCCTATCATACTTTGTCTTTTGGCATACCACACATTTTGAAACATAGTTCTGTATGTCTACTTTCATGGTAGGCCAATAAAAATATGTCTCTACTCCTGGAAGAGTAGGTTGGATCCCTCTATGCCGCACATGGGGAGCAGCATGGGATTTGTGCATTACTTTCTCATGAAGAAAGTGAGTAACACATAGCCTGTTTCCATGGAGAAGATAGCCATCCTGCAAGGTGAATGGTTCTTCTTTCTTTCCTAAGGCAAGGGCTAAGATTATATCCTTGAAATCAGGGTCAGTAGCATACTCATCTATCATGGAAGATAAATCATTGTGAGTTGCTATAGACACCACATTTGCCATAGGTCATTGTGATAGTGGATGCTCAGCTACTTGATTGTGCTTGCCAACAATGTGAGCAATATGAAAATTGAATTGTGAAAGAAAATTTTCCCACCTCATTTGTTTGTCGAAGAGCTTGGTTTGCGTCATGAAATACTTAAGACTTAGGTGATCCGTTCGTAGGATGAATGGAGTCCCCAAAGGATAATACTTCCATGTGTCAAGGGCATGTAGGACAACTAGTAGCTCCTTTTTGTAGATGCACAATATCCCTCATTGGAATTGAGTCTTCAAATCTCGTATACTATAGCATGCCCTTCTTAAAGAAAAACTGCTCCAAGGCAATCTCCACAAGCATCACATTGGACCTCAAATGGTTTTGAGAGATCCGGCAGTGTAAGTACAGGTTGAGAGGTAAGTTTTTCTTTGAGCTTGTCAAAAGCATTTTTCTCTTTGGCAATCCATATGTACTTAACATTCTTCTTTGTCTAGTCATGTAATGGTCATGCTATTTGCAAAAATTTAGCTATGAAGTGTCTATAGTATGCACACATACCAGCAAAGCTTTGTAGCTCATGTAGATTCCTTGGATTAGGCCATCCTTTTATTACCTCTAACTTTATGGGATCCATACGGATACCATCTTGAGAGATAATATGACCTAAATATTGAATCTCTTGAAGGAAATTTTCTCTCTTCTTTTGGTTAATAAAAAGTTTATTTTCCCTCAAAGCTTGAAAGATTACCCGGGGATGTTGCTTATGCTCTTCAAGAGAATGGGTTTTTATGGAACGTGTTGATCCTTATCAGGATGAGGGTGGATAACATGGTCTAGGAACTTAAGGAGTTTGCTTTAGCCAAGGTGGAGCAAGGTTTATGAGTCTCTCTCTCTCTCTCTCTCTCTCTCTCTCTCTCTCTCTCTCTCTCTCTCTCTCTCTCTCTCTCTCTCTCGTAGAGTGTTTTCAAGGCCCTCCACACACAAGCACTTTTACTACTTTATGACATGATTATGTGAGACATATTCCACACGCGGAGAAGATGATCTCTCTTGGACTATGACAATGATGCCAACAATTTAATATGCGAAACAACAAATCCTAAGGTTCTAGTCAATTCCATTCAAAAACACAAAACACTTAAAGCATAGAGTATGGATAACAAATTCAATGGCCAAAAACTGTCGGGTGATAAGACTTGTTAAAGTAGAACATGTTATGCCTAATTTTGTCTTAAGAAACAAGTAGCAACCTTAATAGATGGTTGATTTAACTAAATATTAGGTTGCAAAAATGCATATTAATAAGAAAAATAGCAAGGACTATTTCATGCCAATGATAAAGTATCATTAGTTGAACCTAGGTTCATCCTTTTATGATTCAATATTGTTTTAGCAAGGCTAATTTTCAATAATTTCATAGCATAAAATCTAGCATTAATTGTGATGGTTACATAGCCTACTCATATCAATTTGATGACTGAATGGCAAGGCTCTTCATGTAAGATGTTTACAAGATTCAAGGCATGACACTCAACAAGTACATAGACATTTAGAAAAGGATATTCAAGCCAAAAGGGTCTAGTCCAATCTTGAGAAATTTTATAAGCATAGGTGCTTGAGGATATGTTTTAAATGTTTCTAACATTTTAAATATTTGCAAGGAAGTTAGAATAAATTTTGAGACTTATAACGTTAATTTCTCTCTCTAGGCAAGAGAAAGAAATGCTCCATAACTCTTAATGGAAATGGTTATGCTAGACTCTAGATGAACATATTTTTGTTCAAATTATATGTTAGGAATATATATATGTGTGATTTAGAGAAAATCTTAATTTATTATCTCTTTTTAATCTAGAGAGACAATATACATGAAAGTTCTATTCAAAGCTATGACACCAATGAGAAGGATCATGTCAAAGCATGAATAGGCCATGAAATGAGCATTCATGAAGAGGGACTGAAATACCTCCAAGAGCTAAGAAAATCATAGTTGAGGACAACTATGATTTCAAGGGAGAGGTAATATCACCAATTATGCTTTTAGCGCTATGATTTTTATGATTTATGAAAGCTTTTATGAGAAATATGATAAGAATATATTTTAACTATCATTTTTCTCATAAAATCAAAAGTGCTTCTCAAAAAGACGAAAACAATTTACAAAAAGCAAGCGTGCTTTTTTATATTTTTTTGAGAGGATAACTTGACGATCAAGAATCTGCCATTGAATATGAAATTTGTGAAGGTTAAGTGCTCACTTTCTAAGGTTAAACACTTTACATGTTGTTTAGCGGATTGTAGCGTGCAAGATAACCTTTTATACAAACAGCCATAACCTAACCTCTCGTTGTAATAATAGTGTACCCAAGGATTCAAAAATAAAATCTTTCCTCAAGCTCTACACATCTTTGGTATAAGTTTCATGTTTTAACAAAGTCTCCATTCGATGCAAACAATAAACAAGCACACAAGTGCCAATAGCTGGTTTCTTGCCATGCTAGACCTCATATAAAGTGATAGGCTACGTTGCTTAGGGGAAATACATGTTTAGTACATATGCAACACACACAACTGTCTCAAAGACAAAATGCATGTGGCCAAGCTTGGCTTTTGAACATACATCTTTTATGTCTATAATTGACCTATTTTTCTTTATCACAACAATAGGAATTTTTTGAGCTACATATGTCACTATACATTGGTGTTTTATTAGATGACTCAACAAAAATGCATTGAATTCTTTAGACATATACTCCCTCCCTTGCCCACAATACAATTGGATAGATTTCTAGCTATAAGAGGGTGCCCATAATACAAGTGGATACAAGAGGGTGCCTACAATACAAGTGAATACAATGTCTTCTTACATTTTAAGTTGTGAGAAGAAATTGAATGAAGCAACAAAACGGCTTTATAGAGCATTCATTCCAATTCATATTTAGTTGCACAATTTCACAATTTTTTATCTTATATGTGTTTCTCTTTCTATTTTGAAACAACTTTATAGACTTTGGATTTTCCTTAAGAAAATGCACCCATGCATGCCTATAGCAACCACCAACAAAATTCATGAAGTATAAATGATTCCCAAAAGGTGGAGCATGCATCGGGCCACATATGCAGCAAACTAGCAAAATTCAAATGATCAAATTTTCATGTTAAATTTTTTGCATTTGATAAAGCCATCAAAGCAAAAAATGTGCATGTTGAATGTTCCACATTTCTTATAATCATTGAGCTTATACAATCCAAGAAACCAAGTGGCAAATGCCACAATAGTATCACCAAAAATGAGATCATGCATAATGTGTATGTCATCCACAAACTTAAGTTCTGCAAGTGTAGATAAAAATAAAGTGTTCTTCTTGATCGTAGGTACATACAAAGCATCCAAAAGTATGAAAGAACTACCACTTGCAGTGGTAAGCACATTCTTCCCAACTCCCTTAGCTAGATAAAAGGCATAGTTGGCACACATGACAGTAGTCCCATTTATGAATACTCTAGTTGTAATACACTAGGAAAGTACCACACATGATCCATAGATTTTGCAATACATGCAACTTGAATAGATGGTTCATATTGGCACTACGCACAAAAAGTCTATTCTCCATCGTGCACAACATTTGGTAAATTTTCATTTGAAGAATCTTTTGCAATGGCTACATTTACCCCTTTCTTATGAGCTTCTTCAACCTTAAGCTTAGGGCATTGCTTGATGGGTTGATCGTTTCCTTACAATAATTACATTTCATATTTTGCCAGATTTCTTTTTTTGTTTCAACATTTGTAGGCTACATGCAAAAGATTTGGAGGTGGTAATAGTGGTATTCTTCCTTTTCATGCTACACACAAAAGCATCAAAGGTACTCATGGTATTCTTCTTTTGTTGTGGTACCATAAATGCCTATTCATCAACACTATTATCCCTTTTTGGGGGGACTGGGCCTCTTGAACAATATAGATACAAGACCATCAAACTTCCCATCATCAGGTATATTGTTTGTCACAAGCCTAAATGTGGAAGAAAAAAGTTGATAAGAATGTGGCAAAGCATCAAGAATTGTTGCACAACATCAAGAATGACCTCACAAAAATTAATGCTCATTGACATCTTCAATCTCCCACAACAAACACATCCATATCAACTTCCTCGTACATAATCTCATTTAAGGAGTTGGACTTCAACTCCTTAAACAAGGTAAGGAATTTTTGTCAAATTAAGACCTACATACAAAGGGGATAGTGTTAAGTATGGAGCTTGATTTACCCCTTGTAATTTGTTATATTAAAAACACACATTTGTAAGGACCCCATTATGAGGAGAAGCCATGGAAAAATCACTCGCCAGAAACAAAAATCACTCCCCGTTGGAAACCAAAATTTTCACCGTCAGTCTCGAGCAAAGCTCGAGGCTGGCTTCGCCAGAATATTCCTTTTTGCCGAAATATTATGGCCGGACGGCGGTCGAAAAGTTGTCAAAAAATGACCGATCGGTTGGTTGGTTGGCTGGTGGCTGGTAGTCAATGGCCGGTGGCCGATTTCAAAGGAGGACTTGTCTTCTCAAGGGAGGCCACACATGGATAGATTGGACGGTCTGGTTTTGACTTGTCTACACAAGGGCGGCCATACATGGCTGCCTCTCATGAGAGAGGACAACCCTTTGGTATATCAAAAGGAGGCCTCTTCTACATACAAAAACGGATTGTTAATCATTGTGGTGCATTGTGAAGTTGATGTGAGGTGGTGAGAGTGAAGCAAGGCTGCTTTCCCATGGATGTAGCCCACATTGGGTGAACCACATATATCATGTGTACTCTCTCTCTGTCTCTACTCTATAATCTCTTGCGTGTGAAAATTATCTCTCTCCATTAAGTAATCTACTCAATTATCTACTTAGCTACGTCATATTTCCTAACAGCTATCTCATCCCTATTTTATTGTTCATTATGGAGAAAATCTATAGAGTAACATAGTTTTTGATAGAAAGTGCAATCAATGCATGAGCTTGCATGTTAGAATAAGACCTCTCTTGGCGAGAATGTTCTCCTAAGGCATGCATAATATGGAGGAAATCCATACACCAAGCAAAAAAGCATGAGCATGTAATTTTTTTATAGCAAAAGCGAAGAGAATTGTAACACAAATTGCTTGTTTGATTAAGCACTGCCATAATGCCAAGTGTAGGCAGTCCAGCAAAATGGTCAATTCATAGAGGATTGAAAGCTCCAACGCATATGAAGGTGATTGCTGCTACAATATAATTTTGTATTTGATGAAGTAACATAAGCTATCAAGACTCCATGCACCCCTCCTACAATGGCAATTGCAAGGGATCCAAAAAAACGGCCAATCTAAAGATGTCTATAAACCTTAGCACGTAAAAGCCGATGCTATGCTTAAATGTGGCCCCACCCAATCCCTAGAATAGCTTCACTTTTGTTAGTGCAGCCTGATGCACAAACTCATCAGCTACAAAGTTCAAACCAAGGACATGGAAATATACAAAGTACATGTTGCAAGGCACGTATGTGAGGCACTGGTAGTCTCTTTTTTGAAAATTCTCACAAGTACATCAAGGGAATTCTACAATGGTCACATCATACATCACCCCCTTTTGAGTAGATCCAGGAGTACTAACGTGAAAAACATGTGATGCATTAGGCACCAATATAACCTCTCTTGGTAGCTGTGATTGCATGCTTTGGCCCAATGCTATCCTCTCATTGAAGTCTTTGGTTAATTTTGATCTCCATCAAACATGATTTCCATCTCTAAATTTAGCACGAAAAGAATTGGGATGTGTTCCACCATTCCCACTTGGGCAAGTGTCATGGGCGAGTGTTCGGTTGTCCAGTTATATTACATTACCTTATAACATAATTCCATTTTTTTGTAGCATCTCAACCTCCCATGAGAGAAGAGAGGTTCCCTCTTCCATAACCCATATCCCTGGGAATGGCCCAAGAGGTCCAATAATCATCTCATCAATATTCCAAGCATGACTGTACTATCATTGCAAAACCATATGAACCCTTCCACAATTCCTCTCGGTTTGGCACCCACAGCATGATATTTTCTCCTTCCCAAAAGGCAAGGTGCAGAACACCATTTTGCACATTATCTGAGTTTTCGTTTATGAACCTACCACAACGTACTTTCTCTCTAGGAAGAACACCAAAACCCATCATTTTTTTGCTAGGGTATGTGCGTCTAATTGCCCAAACCGTTCGAGGCACCTTCTTCTCTAGCCAAAGACTTGAAGAGAAGGAAGCGTTACGCTTGTTATGTGGCACATTGTAAACTGGTGTAGTGACAATAACAAACTCTGCTCTATGGCAGTCATCTTCAAGGATTTTGTTAGAATCAATAAAGATTCGCTGCGATTTTTGCACACACTTTTCCCGTATTGTATTTCTATTCATCTTTAGACTCGGTATTTACATGTCTAGAACTGTTGTTTGAGTTGCATCAACAACTTGATGCACAAACTGATTGATTGCTCATAAATCTGGCTGTCACGTCTGCCATCATTGATCATGTTGAGGATTGCATGCCCTTTAAGTAGGCATTGTAATGCACACTTTGGAGAACTGCTAGTAACATATCTGCACATGTGACTTCATAAAGGCCAATGTTTGTTTTATACCCAATTAAAGCACGCATCCTTGCATGTTTAGCCTCAGAAATATTTCTTCTTAGGACAAAAGCACCTGATTCATCTTGAGCAAAAAAATTGTCTCCCATGTGACACTCTAGCATCCCACCATGAAAACCATCATACATATTGTCTCCCTTTACCCACACCTTGCACCTCCCAATGCCTCACGTCGCTCTTTCTCTCTGCCCTCTGCGATTCCTGCAATATCTCTCCACCCCAGCACATGTCGACTCCCTCTTTTTTCCCCCTCAGCAAAGAAGCATCTCATTAGATTCTCATCAAAATTAATGAATAAAAAATTGAACAAACATATTAATATATTAGAAGGAATCTCCAATGATTCTTTCCCAAGGTAAAGCTTGTGTATATTAAGGCATGGGTTTCTAACTCACTTCCAATCAACGAAAGATCACTCACGTTTTCTCAAACCAACCAGACACGGGCCTTTGCTGCTCGAATCATCACCCACTGCATATACATATATATATAAAGGTGCAACCTCCCCCCCCCCTCTCTCTCTCTCTCTCTCTCTCTCTCTCTCTCTCTGTGGCTTGGTGACAAAGCAAGGCACCTCCAATCAGATGTGCTTATGCATGCAGCTTGCCCTCACTTTTTCTTCATCGTTCTGCCCTTCTATTTTCTACTTACATTTAAGAGGAGATCATCTCACAGAGATCACGATCCTTGTCTATATCTCACACGGGCATGGAAGGAGATGGGATATATGGTGGGATGATTGAGCACCATAGATCTTGGGCTTTCGTGGACAATGTAAACTCGGGTAAAATGTAAACTCGGAGCACATCAAGAACTTTAATTTCCTGGTGCACCACATTTTGCATACACATTGACCAATGTGCTGTCTAAATATGTGTGTTCTTGAATACTGACTTCTGCAAAGCTCAATGTTTATCCGTCGACTAGCTTGGCCCGACGATAGCACACCATGAATAAACGTGACTTGTCTCCCTTGCAATTTGACACGCTTCCTTCCGTAATGTCAATTCTCTTCTTGCTGACACGTCTACCCAAGGTTTAAAAATGGGATCTTGCATTGAAAGTCCCAAATTGTGGTCACCTACTGTGGGGTTGGATGACACCTACCACCCAATTCCTTTCCTCTTTTGCCAGAAAGGGGCGAATGCTTACTTGTTCTTTTGCTTCTCAAATGGGTATCTCTAGAGATTCCTCCTAATCAAGTACCTAAAAGAAGATTGGCACGACCTATCTATTGAGTGCATATTTGTATGTACATTGTTTGTGAATATGCATAACCTAAGCTGTTTCTAAGAGCAACTATGGGTATAGCTTTATTCTAACAGTTCATACAATTCCTAATAGTCTCCTATCTCATTAAATAGTATGTGTGGCATTGAAGGGGGCTCTTGTAGAAATTGAATATCCACCATTATTCCACATACTACCAACACTTTAGCAACAATCTTGACTGCCCAAAATGCTCTTAATTGTAGTGAATCAAATGTCAAAAGCATGCTTTTTTTCAACGCTGCAATATCAAATTAGGTTGGATTCACATTAGACGGCGAAAGAAAAGCTCATATGATGTGCTCCAATGAGCTCACGCCAAATGGACCTTGTTTTTCATGTTAGATAGAGGCAATCAAAGTTTTCATAGCCACATAGTGGAAAAAAAATTCCTCCCCCCCCCCCCCCCCCATCTCGGGGCCATGCCATCTAAAGCAATGTTCTTGCTAGTTACATTGCCAGAAAGTTGGGATACTTTTCGCACGGCCATAAGTAACTCAACACCTCCTGATGGTTTAACATGTGCTAATGTTGAGGAAAGTTTGCTTACTGAAGAGGTTAGCAGGAAGAATCTTGATACTTCTCGTGGTACTAGCAATGCTCTCATTGTTCATGGTCGATCACAAAAAAAGGGTAAGCAGAATCAGAGAGAAAAATCTCATAGCAAATCACGTGGCCGAAAAGACATTGAGTGCTATCATTGTCATAAAAAGGGTCATATGAAGAAAGACTGTCGAAAGTGGAAACATGAGAAAGGTATAGACAAGAAGCGGGAAGAAGGCAAGACTAAGGAAGGCAGTATAAAGATTGAAAAGATTAACAATGTTTTTGTTGAAGATTCTGATGGAGACATTTATCTCATATCTGCCACGGATTCAGCATTTATGGTTGCCACTAATGACTATGCTTTACAAGATTGGGTTCTTGACTCAGGTGCATCGTTTCCTGTGACTCCTCACAAAGAGTGGTTCAGTATATAGGAAGCAGCCCGTAAAGGTCGTGTTCATCTTGGCAATGATTTTGTTTGCGACATAGTTGGTATCGGCGATGTGCAGCTGAAATTTCAGAATGGTTCTTCATTCATGCTCAAGAATGTGAGACATGTGCCAAATCTTATCAAAAGGTTGATTAGTATAGGACAATTGGATGACTTAGGATATTACTGAACATTTGATGATAGTGCTTGGAAGATCACTAAAGGTCCTTTAGTGGTAGCAAATGGTTCAAAGTCTGGGACTTTGTACATGCTACATGTATCCAATGTTAAAAACCATGTAATTTGTGTAACCGAGCAGCCAAGTGTTTCTTTGTGGCATCGTTGGTTAGGACATATGTCTCAAAAGGGAATGAAAATCTTGTCTCGTTTTGGTTATGTTCATGGCTTCAATTTCTCAGACTTTTCAGTTTGTGAGCATTGTCTTTATGGTAAACAAACACAGTCACCACACAAAAGGGGAAGCACACAAAAAAGTGAGTCATTAGAGTTAGTGCATAGTGATGTGTGTGGACCTATGCCTAACGTATCCATGGGAGGTTCATTATACTTTGTTACTTTCATTGATGACTTCTCAAGGAAAGTGTGGGTATATCCTCTCAGGAAGAAGGATGGAGTTCTTTCAAAACTTCAAAATTTTGTGGCATTAGTGGAGAATCAATCTGGCAAGAAAGTCAAGTGCTTAAGGTCAGACAATGGTGGTGAGTATGTCACTAAAGCCTTTCAAAAATTTTGTGATTCCAAAGGCATCAAAAGAGAGTTGACTGCTCCATATAACCCTCCACAAAATGGTGTTGCTGAGAGGATGAACCGTACCATACAAGAGAAGTTACGTAGCATGTTGTCTAATGCAGAGTTGCCTAATGGATTTTGGGCGGAAGCATTAGCAACTACTGTCCATCTTATTAATAGATCTCCTAATAAGGCTTTAGATAAAAAGGTACGTGAAGAGCTTTGGTTTGGGAAGCCACCTTCTTACAAGCATCTTATAGTCTTTGGCTGTGAAGCGTATTGCCATGTTCCAAAGGAGTTTTAAAGCAAGTTGGCTCCTAAGTCAAAGAAATGCATATTTCTTGGCTATGGCAATCCTTGCAAGATGGAATTATGGTTATGGGATCCTGAAGCTAAAAAGATAGTTTGCAGCAATGACGTATACCTCAATGAAGAAAAAATGCATAAGAAGCATGTGCATATAGTGGAGGTAAGGAGAGTTATCTTCCAAGAAGATGGAATTGTCCACAATAGGGCTGAAGTGACTAATGTCAGACAACAAGGACAAAATCCTCTTGTAGTACAAGATGTTGATGAGGGACGACCGGCTCAAGCAGTTATTAAAAGGTCTACAAGAGTTTCAAGGCCTCTTGGTAGATTTACTCCCTCATTGGACTACATTATGTTGAGAAATTGCAGAGAGCCTTCATGCTATAAGGAAGCCATGTCAATGGATGACAAGGCAAAGTGGGAGAAATTTATGCAATAAAAAATGGACTCGTTGCATAAGAATCAAACTTGGAAGTTGGTTCGGTTGCTAAAGGTAAAAAGGCATTACCATTCAAATGGGTGTATAAGAAAAAAATTACACCTCATGATAATAAACCCAAGTGCAAGGCATGACTTGTTGCTAAAGGATTTAAGTCGCAGCAAGGTATTGACTTTGATGAGATCTTTTCTCCAGTTATCAAGATGACTACTCTGCAGTGTGTACTTGTGTTGGTTGCTAAAGATGACATGGAACTTGACCAGATGGATATCAAGACGGCCTTGTTGCATGGTGATCTTTAAGAAGAAGTTTATATGCAGCAGCCAGAAGGTTTTGTTGAGAAGGGAAATGAAGACTTGGTGTGTCAGTTAGAAAAGACTCTTTATGATCTAAAACAACCATTAAGGGAGTGGTATCGTAAATTCTACTCGTTCATGCTCTCTCAAGGCTACAAACATAGCGAAATGGACCATTGCCTCTACACTAAGCGAGCTAAAGATGGTAGTTTGTTGATTTTGATCCTTTATGTGGATGATATGTTAATTGGCGGGAAATGCAGGGATGAGATTTCAGCCTTGAAAGCAGAGTTACATGCAAACTTTGAAATGAAAGACATGGGTGAAGCAAGCCATTTCCTTGGCATGCGCCTTAAGCGAGACAAATGCAAGAAATTGGTGTATTTGTCTCAATCTGAGTACATTGCTAAAGTCCTCAAGCGTTTCAATATGGAGCAGGGGAAGGCATTGAGTACTCCATTGCCTCCATATGTGAAACTTTCTAAAAATGATTGCCCTAAGTCTGAAGAGAAAAAGGCTGAAATGGCACAAGTGCCTTATTCATCTGCAGTTGGGAGTTTGATGTATGCTATGATTGCTACACATCCTGATATTGCTTTTGCAGTGGGAGTTGTTAGCAGATATATGTCAAATCCACGCAAGAAACATTGGGAGGCAGTAAAAGGGGTTATACGATATTTGAATGGTACAAAAGACATGTGCATTTGCTTTGGAAGAAAGGAAGCATGTGTAATGGGTTACACGGATGCAGATTACGTAAGAGACTTGGACAGAGAAGGTCCACTTCAGGCTATGTTTTTGAATTCACTGGAGGTGCAGTTTCATGGCGATCTCGTTTGTAAGATTGTGTTACCTTGTCTACTACAGAGGTTGAATATGTTGCAGCTTCAGAAGCTTGCAAGGAAGCATATGCACTTCAGAAGAGTGCAAAACACATCTCCTCCACCCAGAAGTTGGCATTTTACGACCCATCTTCTGCCTCCCCATTGTGAACCCAACCTTAGTTATGCACCTTTGCTTGAGATTGTAGACACAAACCCCCCCCCCCTCTCTCTCTCTCTCTCTCTCTCTCACACACACACACACACACACACACACACACACACACACACACACTCATTCATTGGATGTTTGCTAGAAGCGTGAAATTTGTAGTAGTATTAAATGATGTGAAGACTACGATCCAAATATTCTTGAAGCCTATGCAAGGAAGGGAGGGTTGCATGAAGGCACAAGATTTCATTCAATGTTTGCTAGATCCGATTGTTTGTTGATTGAGCCAGAAGGTATCGTGACATTTATTCAAAGTAATGGTCTCAAAACCATCATCCTTTTTAAGGGAAGGGACAATTTTTACCTATATCATTGTTGGCCATTAGCTTTTGTGCATCAAAGCTTGGTCTTGCAACAGTGAAAATAAAACTACTAAATGATTGACAACTATATGCAATGCCATAATTATGTCCACATAACAAGCATGAGTCTAAGTTAATGCTCTGTGCGAAAAAAAAAAGGTAGGATAAGAGGAGTTAACATTGGATAAGGAGAAATAGGTGGCCAAAACGGTTTTTTTTTTAATAGACTCATAAAGAGGTGTTAAGGCAGTTACGCCGCTAGCGGAAGCTAAATAGCGAGAACTCAACCAACAACAGAATTTGTCAGACGAGGACGGAGCTTGACCCGCAGGTGCATGGAAACAACTAGGTGGGTGTCAAATCACCTACTCGACCTTCTAATGACAATCACTACTAAAGAAATCAAATCTAAGTTCTAAAATACGCAAGTGACTGAAATCCGTACTACGAACGAATGCTATACAAAACAAGATCTAGAATCATTGAATCGATCTCAAACTCAAGGGGAAGTCTATACACTAGGTAAGAACAACACCCTAAAGACTTGAACTGCAAACTCAACCTATAACCACTCTGTGCGGTAAACGCGTATGAAAACAAGCCAAAATATACAGGTGACCGAAACTTGACCCCGATGGTACTAATGTGTAGCTCTACTCGTTGTGGTTCTATAGATATGCTGCACGCTCAATTTCGACACGCGAGTTGGAAGAAAACTCACACCGAAGCTCGTAGGAACTTACCACACATAGAAGCCGATAGCGCGCACTCTTGGTATCTGTGCGTAGCTCTCGCTGTTGCTAACACAATGGCGGTGTCGCTTCTCCAATGGCGGCTCCGTAGTTCGCGTAGCAAGTAGATAAGACTCTCTCTCTCTCTCTCTCTCTCTCTCTCTCAAACACAGTCACGACGCTCAAAAACTCACTTTGATTAATAATCCCCCCCTTTAGGTTACAAAAACTTTGGCTTATATACCTTAGCATTGGAGGTGAGAACATCTCTAACTAATTACATCAACAAGTGAAATTACTTCGGGATTACAAGCTGGAAACTCAATTGAGTCCCGTTACTTAATGAATGTCTCAAATCAAAATTAATGTCGGAAAGACATTTATTACAATCAATGGTTACAAAATGATGAGTGTGAGCAAAAATGTGGGTGTGATCCTCTGCTGGCTCAACACTCCCCCCCCTCCGCGTTCATGTCGTCCCTGACATGACTTTTATGCTTGGTCAATAAAGTCCTGTCGTCTTGAGCATCTGCAAATGTGATTCGTATCGTAGGTTGCCGATGGTCAAGGTTGGGCCGAATATTTTGCTTTCGTGGGTGAAAAAGCCGGTGTAGAAAGCTTCTTCGAATGTTTGCATGTGGAAGCTAGGCAAAAACATAATCCTTTGGTATAGGAGGTGTAACACTTTTGGAGAAGGCTGCAATGAAAGATCGTACATCATATCAGACACCGTGTCGGCCATCGATAGTAGACTCGAGGTCGTGGCTTTATCTGGCGCGAACACTTCAATGCAAGCTAAGAGAGTCCTGCAGATTTTCTTGAGCATCTGACATGAAAGGTCAGGAGAGCCACTAAAGAGCTTGATGGTGCCCGTTAGGGTTTTCACCATGTAGGCATTACCTATTCTCTCTCCTACCTTTGGTCCTGGCATCCTGGGATAATTAAGCCAATTTGGCTTCTTTTCTGCAATCTTGCCATGCTCTTTCCAGTTTCTGACTCTTGGCACCGGGCAGAAGGTTGCATCCTCCCGGATCTCCTTTGGTGCCTCCACCAAGTAGATGAGGTAGGCTGGGTATTTGTTCAGCCAACCTTTCCTCCATCTAGGTTGTGAATCTACTATCTTCTTTGATTGTTCCTCCTTTGTGATGTCGCCTTTGTAAAGAGCGACATACTGCTCCCCTTCTAGTCTCTTTTTCGTGTTTAGCACTTCAAATTTCATCAAAGGGAAAGGCAGGCTGGGTTGCATCCACTGTTCATGGAGCACTTTTGTGTCTAGTCCCTGAAGTCTAATGGAGATTAGGAGTCTCCTCTCCCATTCCATTTCCGCCTTGGCACTCTCCTCTGCTGACTTTTCTATTTGGTCATGGAGCCTTTGTTATTCTTCTTCAGAGATGCTTGAAGTCGAGGCCACCTCTTGAGCTGGGGCTGGATCTTCAATTGTGGTTGCCTCTCCAGTTTCTGGTAGCTCTATGGCTGCTCCACCTGATTCTTCGTGTGGTGTCTCTGTCTCTCTTCTTTGTTGCTCTTGTAGATCTTGGAGCTGTTTGCGGAGGGCCTCATTCTCTATCCGTAGTGTTTGATTTTCTAATGTGAGCCTCTCCTCTGCGGCCAATGATCCCTCAGCAATGTGCAACCTTTGCACTTGCTCTAATCTTAGCTCTCTTTGTAAGCTTCGGACCTGGTCTTCCAAAACTGGTACGATAGCTCCCTCTTGTTCGGTTCCTGCTCTGCTAGCTCTAGGGGTAGACTTGAGTCTAGTGATTGTTCTTTCTTGGAGCTCGACTCTTTCCCTTAGCTCAATGAGCTCATCCTTAGCCGCCTCCAACTCATCCTCTATCCGCTCCCTTGCTTCCTGTGCACTTGTTACTTCTCTTGAAGCCTCGGCTAGTTGGAGTATCAAGCCGTCTCTCTCGTTTTCTGTGTCATACAGTGATGCTTTATGACTTTCAGATTCAGTCATAGCATTCTCTAAATTTCTCTGCAACTCCGCTTCCCTTTGTTTGGCTGTCTCAATCTCTACTTCCTTTGCCTTGGACCTTTCTTTTATCTTGCTGAGCAGTTCATGCACCATGTGCATGTCTTTTTCATCATCATCTGTCAACTCTAAAGCTCTTTCCGCCACCACCTCCACTGGCTTTGGCTCTTCTAGTATTTTTGGTTCGTCCAGTTTCTCTTCACTTTCTTTTTTACTCTTTGTCTTTTTCTCCGTCCCTCTCCGTTCATCTTGTTTTTGTAGGGTGATCCCATAAATTGCCTCAAGGGCCTCTTCTTCGGTGTATCCTATCTCTACCAGATCCTCATAATCATTTCTCTTTTGCTGAACTGGATCTATCTTCTTTTCTTTGGTCTCGGCTTCTGGCTTTTCCAAAACATCTGTGTCCACCTCTACTGTGGTCTCTTCCACAATTTTTTCCGTCTTCTTCGGGCTTGGTACATCAGTCATAGAGGGATGTTTGTCCTCAGCTTCCTTGGCTTTCCCTTTGTCCGCTTGCCCATCTTTCTCTTGAGGCTTAGTAGACCCATCTACTTTCCTTTTCCCCTTGTCGTCCTTTTTCAGCTCAGCTTTTAATTGCTGTATCTCCTCTTCAGTGTATGGCTCGACAAGTTGCTGCTCCAAAATAGCCTCTGACTGCTCATAAGCTTTAATATATTGATCGTATTGATCAATGTGTGGCCTGGCCGAGCTAGTTCCGACTTTAGTGGGGTCTGGCACCCACTTTTCTTCAAAGTCACCCTTTAGAGCTCTTTCCGCTCTAAACTGCTCCACTAATCTTTCCATTCTTGCCGCTTTCTGACTTTTGGTTTGCTTGGGAGCAACCTTCTTCTTTACTTTCTTCTTAAGTGGCTCGTCCACATCCTCTTCAGGTTCTGAAACTACTTCTAGTTTCCAGCGTGCTCTTGTGGATGCCCTCTTGGATACTTTGGGTTGTTCTTCCTCCTCGTCGGCTTCTCTAAGCCACTCATTCTGGGAGGGAGCCTTTGGCCACTGATCTCTAGCTCCAATAGCTTCATAAGCTATTCTTGTCAGAATTTCCGCTCCTCCTATGTATTTTGGCTTCTCGTTGTGCATGGCAATTACTTGCTCGTGGATGTGTTGAGCGTAATTCACCTCTTTTGGCATATTGCTCTTTAATGCCCATGTGATGGTGGTTGCAATGGCATGGGGTGGTGTCGTATACTTTTGCAGTCTTTTACTGTAAACATGAAGAAATTGGTTGTACAGTTGGCAAAGGGTTGCCGCTCTTGGGTCCTTCATATCTCCATAGGTCGCATTTGGTTTCTTGGGCCCATAGACCTCTATGGCCTCCCTTCTTTCCCTGACCAAGCTCCCTTTGTTGTGAAGCTTCAATACGTCTGCAATTAGCTGTGGAGTGATCTGTACTTCTACCTTCTCTCCATCCATGGCTGTCAATGTGGCTTTTCCATCCTTCTGAATGGATGTTGCCAACTCGTACACTCTTCTTGTATCCACACCTGATGGTCTCGAGGTGAAGAAACTGTGCAAGTCTGCCCTTTCCAGGTACCTGTTGATGTCTTCTGACCTGCTATAATCTACCAATTCCTGTGGGATCATCGGTACATCCACCGCTTGCCCTTGAGGATCTCTGAAAGTCCCCTGGTAGATCTTTATTCCCTCTTTCTCCAATACTGCTTCCTCCACCCAAGTTTTGGTTGGCTTGAGGGTTTCTGCTGGAATGTCAAATGGTTCCGCTTCTGCAATAGCATCTTTGATTATCGGTCTTTTTCTCTTCGTTGCCGATGACTTGGTGGAATCCATGGATCCTGTAACTCCAATTTCAGAAGTTAGCGTCTTTTTAGTACTGAAAGCCGAAATGAAGCTTTTAACTATCCAAATGACTTGAAAATTGAAACATGAGTTATTCAAGGCCTAAGGATGCAAGGTAGGTGAAAAAATATGCAAAATGGGCTCAAAATCATGCTGGAGACATCATACGCGTATGATGTCTTTTGTGTCAAAATGACTTCATATTGGTTTTACTTGTAGCTGATAGTGTATACATGATTATCATATGCTTGGATTTGAGTTTGGATCCCATTTGGTCAAGTTTTGGCCAATTTAGTCCAGTTCCGGCTCTTGGAAAAATTTTGAAAGGGAATTGGATTTTATGATCCAAATTGGATAAAACTTGGTGGTTCACTTTCAAATGGCATGTAGATCACTTCTGTTTGGTGGTTGAAGCCCTGAGGTGCCAAAATCACATAGTGAGACATCATACGCGTATGATGTCTTTTAGTGTATTTTTGGACCAAATTTCTCTATAAGCTTGGATTTGGCTTTAGATAGGCTTATTCAATGGATTTATGAAGTTTGGATAGATTTTGGGCTAAAAATGGCTCTGGAGACATCATACGCGTATGATATCTTTTTCATCAATTTTGCATGGGCTTGGTTCTGTGGATTCCCCATGTACTAGTGAAGGACTGTTCCTACTCAAATCTTGGTTTGGACTTGAGTATGTTGGATTTGGGCCAAAAAATAGGCTTTAGGTGAAGGATTTTCCCTCAATTGGGCTAATGGGGTGATCCTCTTGACCAAATGGTTCCAAATTTCATATGTAGCATGTATTAGATATATATAATGGATGTATGATGACAAATGAGCAGTTTTGGCTCTGTAAGTGCAAATAGACATCATACGGGTATGATGTTTTTTGTGTCAAAATGGTGCTTTTTGGTTCCAGATAGCTTGTAGATGTGTTTAACAATAATCCTACAAAGTTTCAATGAGTTTGGAGTTATTTTGACAAAATTAGGACCAAAAATCAATTTTATGGCCTACTTTGCGTCTTTTTGGTTTTCCTTGGGTTTTCTAACTCCAATTCTCATGATACTTGGTTCATAGGATGTGATTAACATGTGGAATGAGGCTATGCACTCAAATGTTGAAATGGATGTGAAATTCATGCTGTGAGACATCATACGTGTATGATGTCTTTTCTTGAAATGTTGGTCTTTTTGTGCAAAGAATGCTTTGTGCTAGTGCCCTAAGCCCTGCTAACTAGTTTTCAACTTAAAAAGTCATCAGTTTAGCTAAAAAGCCCCCTTATAGGCATTTCAGTCTCCGAAGTCGTCTTTTTGCCTTGGAGTTGAATTTCTTCAACTTTTCTTCTCGAGAGTTGCATTTCCAGCTCATTGGATATGTTGTGAAGCCATCTATTTGGTTGAACTTGACTTTGGCTCCCCGTTCTCCATCTTTCTCCCTTTGGTTGCCCGAAAGCGTCTTTTTCACCATCGATAAGTGAATCAGCTTTCTTTTGGGTTTTGCTTGCAAACATAAGTCATCGATAGTTACTTGAAGCTGCTTGTGAAGTTTCATTTCATTCGGTCGTCAATTTCAGTCGTTATGCCAAAATGACGCTTTGTGTGTCCGCAACCAAATCGGTTGTTCCGACCTACTTTTTGTGATTCAAACTCGGAGATATTCTATGGTTGCATTGTCCTTGATGTGGTTGAACTTCTTGTGAAGTTTCGTGTTGTTTCGACAACTTTTTGCTGTTTGCCTCTTGCAGGCTCTGTTGACCTAGGGTTCTTCCAGTCGTTCATTCTCGAGCTTTGAGTGTTAGAAACCCATCTTCTATACTAGGGTAACCCACCTATAAGTTCTTGCAAGGTTTGGTTAGGCGGTTGTGCCACTACCTAGCATTCTACCCCATTCCCCGTCTGCTCTTGTTTCTTGGTTTTGGTCAGTTTTCGTGACAAAAGTTAATGATAAGCATCAAAAGCTTATGGCAACGAGTCTACCTCTCATGTCTGGTGTCCTCTGAGCTCTCGTGGAAGTCGTAGAAGGTCGTAGAAGATCTGTGCTCCTGTGGCTCTCTGCTCTTCTCCAAGAAGGTAATAGTGTGAATGAGCTTGAAAGTGATGTGAAAAATACTTAACTTCGGACTTCCCGGTTCACTTGCCACCAAATTTGTTATGTGCTCCTATCTCGTTGAGAGATGCGCTTTAGGATCTGAAATTTCCCAAATCGGACTCCGTTTGACCTGTTTTCTTAGAATTCCGTCCACTTGCCAAAATTCTGCCGTTTCGGACTTTCCGCAACTTTTTCAGAATTGTACCCAATTTTTACCATGGGTTGCCCTTGTCATTAGGACCATCACCGTCTATTCTTTTCTTTTTTCCGATCTCATTTCACCTGCTTTTTTTTATTTTTCTTGTACTTTTATTAAGAAAATCATAAAAAATAAAGGAAAATAGCAAATTGAAGCCAAAAACTTCCAAACATACACAATAAATAGCTGGTAACCTTGTGTATATGAATATAGACTTATTTGTGATTTTTGGACTTGGATTACCACTTTTTTCACTTTTTAGCTCCAAAAACACTCTTATTTAGTGATATTTACACGTCTAGAGACCCAAATTCATCATTTGATCTCTTCTTGTTGCAAAACAAGGTATATAAGGGCATAAATATTATCAATATCCGCAATCAAACATAAAAATTGCAAAATCATGTAAGACACTGCCCTTGTAATATAATTTTTGTTTTTCTTTGTTTTTTTTGTCGCTTGTAGCTGCTTTGTAGCTCCTGTATACCTGTATACCTCCCCCCCTCCTAGTCTGAGTCCTCCCGGACGACTATGAAGTGTCTGTGGGCGAAGCATTGTAGTTGTTTGGGTCATAAGTTCCCAATGCAATTGTAGAGCGATGATACAACAGGCTTTCCAATAAAGCTGCTCTTTGTTTGATTGAAGGATTGGTGGTCGGATTTTGGGTTGGTTTTGGCACTTCGGTAGTAGAATCAGTAGATGGATTCTTCTTGACCTTGTTGTTCTTTTTCACAATCCAAATCTGCTTCCGTTTCGCTTTTGCTTGCCACAAACTCTTTGCGACCCAAACCTGCTTTGTTCTTTGTGTTGATTTCCTCGCCTTGAAATACCTAGGAGTTTCCGTGGATTGTACTGAATGGAGTTCCTGTTTACAAATCCTTGGGATCCAAATTTGCTTGCTATGGCTTTGTGCCGTCATGAACTTCTTTGGAATCCAGATCTGTTTCACTGTCCTTGATTGTCTGGAATCACTCTGTTGTCTGGTATTGAAGACTCTGTTTTCCACCTTTGTGTTCTCTGGCACAACCTTTTTTGGTCTCCATACCAACTTTGACTCCGTTTTTTCCCAAGGTTGAGTTGTTATATTATTGCTTGTCTTCCTTATCCAATGTTGAGAGTTCCTCATCGAAGAGCAATCCAGTTGTATAGAAACTTTTGGTTGCCATTGCTTCTTCTTTTTCTCTGGTTGTTGTTTACCTTTGTTCTTGGATTCTTCCTTTGGAGTTGGCACTGCTCCTTTGGTGAACTTAACTGATTGACTTTCACCTTCGTATTTGATAAGCACTGATTTAGAACTCCAGTCAATCATTGCATTGTATTGCTTTTACCATGGTTGTCCTAGCAATAATGGATGTTGTGTAGCTTGGTCTTCAACCACGTAAAATATATGAGGATACACATACTGGTTAATCTGTATATGTAAAACTGTGCATCCGACAGTTTTGATTGAATTCTTAGAGTAACTCTTTAACTCTTGCTTGGCAATTTGTAATTTAGTGGCATTTGTCAATTGTCTATACAAACTGAGTGAAAGTAGGTTAGTTTGAGCTCCTGAATCCAATAGTGCTCTGGATTTGATTTGGTTGGTTCCTACTTTGCATTCAATGATGGGTTCTTCTTTGTCATTATCCATTTCTGTTATACTGACTGCGTTTATTCGTATTGCTCCTTCATTGCACTGTTTCTGACGCAGTAGTCTTCTTTTCTCCATTCTTTCCTTCACCTCGGCTTGCGCTTCCTCCACAATCTTTTTCTTTTTCTGGACACGCAGCTTTTCTTGATGTATTTTGAGAAGCATGTCTTGGTTTAGCGGCAAAAGATACTTTTTCACTCTGCATCCACTAATCAAATTGGGCATTTCTTCTCCGTCTAATGTAGCAAGCTTGACGGCTCCACTTGGTGATAGATCTTTAATCACCAGAGGTCCCATCCCTCGCTTTTTAAGCTTCTTAGCATGTTGTTTCAGAGTGTAAACTAGGACATAGTCCCCAACCTTAAACTCTTTAGTCCGCACATGCTTATGAAAAAATTACTTTTGTTGCCTCTTTTGAGCGTAGATAGAAGCTATTGCTTTTAGGTGAAGCTCGTCTAGCTTTTCCAGGTCATCTATTCTATCAGAAAGCTCGTGCCCTGTCCACTCTAGATCCTTAGCCACCCTTAAGGTTGAAATCAAGAATTCTATTGGTAAGATAGCATTTAGCCCAAAAACCATGTTATATGGGGTCGTTCCTATTGATGTTTTATATGCTACCCTATATGCCCATAATGTTGAATGCAGCTTCTGGTCCCAATCAGTTCTCGACTCAGATACAATCTTCGTAAGGACCGTGCATATGGTTTTGTTTGTTGCTTCAGCTTGTCCGTTTTCTTGTGGATGATACGGGGCTGATTTCTTATGGATTACCATGAATTCATCTAGAAGGATCTCTATCACTTCATTTATAAAATGTGTGCCTCGATCACTCACAATTTCTATTGGCAATCCATATCATACAAAGACGTATTCATATAGAAATTGTGCCGTGGTCCTGACATCTGCTTTTTGAGTTGCCTTTGCTTCAACCCACTTTGTTAGATAGTCTGTAGCCACAACGATGTATTGTGCATGAGTCTTATATGCAGGAGGTGAAATGGGTCCGACATAATCAATCCCCCATTTTGCAAAAGCTCTTGCCCCCATCATTGGTCTAAGCGGCATATCATCTCTTTTAAGTGGTACTTTGGTCCGCTGACAGTCATCACACCGTTTAACATATTCCTCAGCGTCCATATGTAATGTTGGGCACCATATTCCTACGGCTAAGAAAAGTTTTGTTGTCTTATCACCTGAGAAATGGCCTCCACCTACTCCTCCATGAGCTTGATCCAGGATTATCACATACTCAGACTCTGATGCGCAAATCCGAAGCTGGTTGTCTTTACCTCTCTTATAGAGTTGATCTCCTATTAAAGCGTAATCTCTAGCTTCTGTCTCTACAGATTTCTGACGAGCTTTTGAAGTTCCTTCTGGGAAAGTTCTATTTGTGAGATATTCAACAATATACTGACTCCATTCCGGAGCGATCATTATCTGATATAATGTCGAATACTCTGCTGGCGGTTTTGATGAACATACAATACATACAGTGACATATTCATGTACGCTTTCTTTCATTCCTGGCCAATAGACTCCCAATTGTAACAAATTCCTATATGTGTTCCTTCTTGAACAATGAAATGCACATTCCTGAACATGTGCTTCGCGCAGATATATATTATATTCCTCAGGATTGATGCATAGTCGTAAAACATGATCATTTCCCAATTGATACAACATTCCTACAACCAATTGAAGATTCTTGGATTGCTAAATAGCAATATGTTTCTGGTTGTATTCTCTTCTATCAAACTCTCCTCCATAGGTTAATAGGCTAACGACATTTTGAGACCACTTCGGTATCATTTCTATGTTGAACAAGTACGCGTCTGGCATGTCATCATCCACTCCTATAGGGTCTTCTCCATTCGTCAATCGCGAAAGATGATCAGCTCTAAGATGTGTTTTTCCTTTCTTTACTACTACCGTGAAGTCGAATTCCAGTAAGATAATGAACCATCTCACTATTCTCCCGGTATTGCATGGTTTATTCACTAGGTAGAGCAAGGCTTGGTGATCCGTAAAAAACACAAACTTGTTGGCTAGAAGATAATGCCAAAATTTCTTCACAGCATATATCATGCCTAATCCCTCTCGCTCTGTTGTGGTGTAATTCTTCTCTGCATTGTTGAGCTGTCGACTAGTGTAACAGATAGAAAAATCCACGTTTCCTTCTTCTGGCTGAGCCAGAATGCATCCTATTGCATATGCCGAAGCATCTATATGCACATGGAATATCTTCTCCCAATCTGGTGATTTCAAGACTGGAGCAGTAATGAGTGCCTCTTTCAATTTCTTGAATGATTCCTCACACTCCTTTGTCCATTCAAAGTTCACTATTAGCCTGTAAAGTGGTTGGCCTATTATAACGTACATGTAAATGAACCGTCTATAATATCCGCAATGTCAAATAAAGCTCTGTACTTGTTTCGCATTGGTTGGTCTAGGCATATCCACTATAACTTTTATCTTCTCTAAATCCGTGGATATTCCGTTTTGTGAGACAATATGTCCCAGAATTCTGCCCTGTCAGACCATAAACACACATTTCTCAGGATTGAGACAAATGCGATATGTCCTACATTTCTCAAATACTTTTCTTAGGTGTTCTAGATGCTCATCTCTCAGAAGAGAATGTACACATAAGTCATCCATGTATATTTCTAGAAACAACCTTAAGTATTCTTTGAAAGCATGCGTCATCATCCTCTGGAAGGTTGCGGGAGCATTGGTTAGACCAAAAGGCATAACCCGATAAGCATAAATTCCCCACTCCGTTGCAAAAGCTGTTTTATGTTGATCTTCCGGTGCTATGGCTAGCTGGTTATATCCTGAAAAACCATCAAGAAAGGAGTATGCTGTTTTCTCTGATACACTCTCTAGAACATGATCAGTTATCGGCAGGGGATAATTGTCCTTGATTGTTGCAGCATTCACTTTCTTTAAGTTGACACACACTCAGAGTTTTCCGTTCTTCTTGGGTACCACCACAATCGGAGATACCCAATCGGTGTGTTCCATCTCGTATATGAATTCAGCTTCCATTAGCTTATCTATCTCTTCTTTGATTCGCTTAGCAAACGTATCATTATATGTGTATGGTCTCTGTCTGCTAGGCTTTGCGTCTTGTTTTAGTGGGATTGTGTGTTGGCATATTGATGGGTCAAATCCCTTTAAGTCCTTATAAGACCATGCAAACACATCCCTGTACTCTCTGAGAAGACTCAAAAGTCTCTCTTCCTCGCCTGGAGACAAATCTGTGGCTATGTACACCGGTCTAGGTGTCTCACCTGGAGCTGCTAAATCAACTTTTTTTGCATCCTCCGGTCCGTCATAAGATTCGTTCTCCCTTCTCTCTCGAATAGGTTGGGTTAATACCACCTTCCTATCCTCTATTGTGAATTTCCTGTAGTGAGAGGGAACATCCATGTTTTCCTTGATTTTGGCGTTTTCGTCCTCTCCACTCTCAATTTTTGTCGTCCAAACTTCTTTCAGAGTTTTCTTGAGCTCTCTGTACTTGTTTCTACGTTCTAACTTGGACTCCGTGTGTTCTCTGTTGCACTTGTTCTTTTCTGATTTTTCTTTTTCAGTTTTCGTTTCATTCCTTTGAACTTGATTTCTTGAGCTTCTTTTGTCTTTTCGTAAGCTCTTTTGCTCATTGCCTCTCATTCTTCCAGAAATCTTGTCCTTAACACAATCTTCCGCCTTTACTAGAATTAGGAATTGATTTTTTTCTCTTATTCTAGGCATCGGATTGGTTCTAACCCCCTTTGTTTTTCTCTTTGCTCTATAGCGTTTCTGGCGTTGTTTAGTTTGGTTCGGAAATCATAAAACCAGACATCCGTTATAGTTTCTTCGTTTCCGCTTGAATTGTCCGTTGACTCGTTGTTTGCTTCATTTCCCCACTCTGGATGATCGGGAATGTCGTGAAACACCTCTTCTTCATCTTCCTTTTCCAGTGTATCGTTCTTTTCAGTTTCTTTTTTGAGTGTAGTTCTCAGCATGAAGTACGGAACCACGTCGTACCCGTCCTTGTCGCAAAATTTCGTTGTGGGACCATCCGGAATTGCACAAACATCTAGGGTTGCTAGAATGTGTGTCCATTCTAATGGTTCAAGCGTGTCCTCTGGAAAGGGTTCTCCTATATAAGTTTCGTCTTCAATAGCCCTTTCTAAAACATATTCTTCTCGCCTCAGACTTCCACATTTTGAGGCTCCACACATCCATAACTCCTTGGGCTTACCTAACCAAGCTGGAAATTCGGATCCCGCCAAAGTAGCTGAATCAAACTCCTCTACCGGTGTTCGGTTTACATCTTTGTAGCTATGGTCTCTCAGGTTCACACGTGTAGTGGTTTCCATATTTCTCAGGTATATGTGATCGTAGCCCCAATCCTGGACCATTTTCAATTGTCTCATGAATGGTCTTCCCAGTATGATATCATAGTTATTCTCCTTGCCAAAATCGACAATAGCAAAAGTATGTTCGTATTCAATGCCGCAAGAAGTTACTACGACTTTCTCTAATAACCCCATAGGTTTCTCCATGTGTCCATCTGCTAATTGGAGTTTCAACCTAGTCTTCCTTATTGCTGGTTTCCCCCATTTTTTCCAGATTTCTTTTGTAGCAATGGCTACCCCAGCTCCGCTGTCTAGTATTGCCATCGTATTCACTCCTTGGAATTCAACTGGTAAGGTTGTATTCCCCTCTTCACCTTCGCAATACTCTCCGACCTTGTTTAAGGGTACAGGCTTAGCGTTCTTTTGTGGTTTGCTCAACTCTTGTATACCCTCTTGCAGTCTCGATGTTGGGTCTTTTATCCCAAATTTCTCCAAGCATTTTCCTACAGTGGTCCACATATGTGGTCTTAGCCTCAAAAGCTCAGCTAGAGTGATAGTGCATGTCACTGGTGTTGACAAGATCTCTATCAATCCTTGCGAGTCCATGAATTTTTCTGATGAGATTCTTCGTGAGGGAAGTGCTCTAATCTCGGATTTTGCTTCATACTCTCCTAAGTATGAAGGTAAGGTATTCAGTGAATGAGGTTTGCTCTCCATTGTTCTAACAGAGCCCCCATCTCCCCAGTAAGATTGCAGATCCAAGTCCACTTGAGGTCCTGCCTCAAATTCCACTATGGGAGGATTCCTGATGTCCTTTTCCCAATTTTTCTGATTAGCTTGGCAACTTAGCTCGTTTGCAAAGTTTGCCTCTCTCACTTGTTTCCAAAATTCATTGTAATCCTCATCTCTTCCGTAAATCCTCTGTATGACTGGATGAAAACTCTCTATCTCCTGATCGGTTGTGTTCAATACTATGCGGTCATCCTTGTGTGTATCTTCAGGCTTTTGTGCACTGGGAGTCTTTTCAGCTACCCGTGAAATGATAGTCTCTTGCTGAATTGGGTTTTCCGTTCCACAATTCATTGTTTCTCTTGGTGATTCTAATAAGGCTTGTGCAGTCTCCATCATTCTCTGGCACATTTCAAGTCTCTGCTTTTCCAATTCCGCGTTTGGGTATGTCATCCACCTCTGTTCTTGTGTTTGGTTGTTCTTTAACCTAGCTTCGTAATCTCTCATCAGTGCGTCCAATGGTTCATGTACTTTGTCGACTAGCACTAATCCCCCTGAGCTTAAGCTCGTTGTTTCTTTGATACTCTTTTGTTTCGTTCTTTCCGGGCTCATCTCTCGTTTCACGTTTTGACTCTCAAGTTTTTCTAATCTATCTTTAGTTTGCTTTAGTTCCTCCGCTAGAATAGCGTCTTTGCATTCTTTTCTCAACTTCATGCGTGCTTTTCTAGCTTTCCATGTGTTTCTCTGACTCCGCGGTCCTTGACTAACCACTTCAGTCGCTAACTTTCCATTCTCAGGTTCTCTAGTGGTTTTCTTAGCTTGAGCTCTAGTAACAACTTGCGTTGGTATCAGAGTTTCATTTTCGGACCCACTGCTGGTAGGAATAGTTTCTAGCATATTCAATGTCGTCTTTTGCACTTTGTTTGGATTCTTTGAACAATCCTCAATGAAGTGAGTAACCCCGCACTCAGTGCAATAAGCGTTAATTCTAATGATTTCCGTATGTGGACAAACATTCATTAGATGGTCACCTCCACACTTGTAACAGGGTCCTAGTGCTGGTCTTGGTCCCACTTGATTCGTCCTTTGTGGATAGGATGGTCTTTGTCCTGTTAACCCTCCATGAGCTATGAAAATCAATGTTCTTGCGTCCAAATTGTATCTCTCTTCATCAGAAGCACTTGTAACTGTTGGTGTTCCAACATTCCCAATCATGCCCCATGGTTCTGGTTGTTTGGGTTCTTCTGGTGGGTAATACACAGTTGGAGACATGTGTGCACCAGATTCTTCATAATAGGCTTGAACAGGCACTAAGGCTTGTTCTTCCTGATTCTCTAAGGTTGGTGCATATCTAATGCCCACTGGTCTTGCTCCTAGTAAAGGTGGTTGTTGTCCCAATACCGGTTGCGTTCTTTCTGTCCCCATAGGTCCTTGTACATTTCCCGTTGGGTATCGAGGTACTGGATGTACCTGAGGTGGTGCTAATTGAGCAGGTGGTGCATACTGACGCTCCCTTACATACCCTTTGTTGTAATAGCAATCCTCCGTTGGGTGGTTTGTCCATTTTTGTTCAATAGCACACCATTTCAGTGGTTTTGGCAATGGTTTTTGGTATGGTGCCATCCTTTTTAGAGCATCTTCTATCATTTGCTCTACATTTGGCATGGTTGTTGTTTGAACATTCTTTTTAGTGGTAGTCTCGCTCGCTACAGAGGAAGAGCTATTGGATGCAAAATCTGTATCCGCTGACACCTCTCCATAAACCGTACAGTTATCCACTAAGTACAATGCTTCTCTCGTTACTTGCTCGAAACTTGTACAAGCTTTCAAGTGCAAGTCCTTCTTGAGAGTGTCGTTTCTCAATCCTTCAATAAAGAGAACAGATAGTCTATCATCTTGTGGCCGTTCACGTACTGGACATCACTCAATGTATTGTTTGAAGCGAAGTGAAGCTTCCTTCACTTTTTCGTGTTCTCTCTGTTTAAAAGCATATATTTGTGAGACCGTATTGTGCTTAATCCCTCGTTTTGAGAATTCCTTAGCAAACTCTCTTAGCAAATGGTCAATGTCATGGAATCCCCCTCTGTTCAGTGGTTGAAACCATGTCAATGTCGTACCTTCTAGAGTAAGACCAAATCCCTCGTATTGTGTATGGAAATCTGTTATCTGCTCAGCTCTTAAGACTTGCTTAAAGAGTGACATATGTGCATACGGATCTCCTGAACCACCATACTTCTTTGGCATACACTTGGCTACTTGAGATGGTCTCATACGTCTATGGTCTGCTACCAATCTCATTGCTCCTGTGTCGCGGCTAAAGCTTTCTCTAGCATCATGGACTTCATGGGTTACCCTTGTCGGTTCCCCTGCCCTGAGTCTACTACTAGGAGGTAAATGTGATGGTTCCGCTTCGAACCTTGGACCTGGAGTGGTATATGTGGGGATTGGAACTGCACTACCTCGATTCGTATCCATTGACTCTCTGGAATGTAATGATCCCATTGGTCCGGGCTTCGAGTACTGAGGTTGACTGAAAGAGTCAGCAGCCTGCATTCTTTGTCCTCTTGTTGTCATTGGGTTTTGCACTCCATTTGTTGGTGCTGGTCTTTGTGAGCTAGAAGTAACATAATACTGATGTAGTGGTCCCCCAAATTATGTATATCCTTCTAATTATTTCTTGCCCATTGTTGAGTATTGCCTCCCATACTTGTCGTAAGCGGCAATTTTCACTTCCGATCCCTCTGTGTAGGTAAAGACATAAAGTCTTTTTTGGTCTGTCAACTCTCCAGTGTAGGGTTCTTCACATCTATAATAGAGATCTTGCTCCCTATTATTATATTTGTATAGCCCCACATAGATGTTATCAGTGTTGATCCTTGTAGTTTCATTCTCTCTTCTTAACCTCGCATCAGGGAAGTTCATTATTGGTGCTTTCTCCTCAAGTTCTTCATCTACTTTGGCTTTGGTGCCCATCAATCCCCACTTGTCCACAATGTTAGGGTTTAGGACTACCAAATACATGGTACCCTCGTCATCTAGATATCTATCTCCGCTATAGCTCACAGGCACTAAGTCCTTGAACTCACTAGGTCTATCTTCTATCTTTACACAATAGCAGTCCATTCCATCTTTGTAGATCTTGGCACCTTGCTCATTGTCGTACTGGTATTTTATGAACAATAGCTTCATTGTGGCGGAAGGGTTTGATGGTCCTGCTGCCATATTTTCTCTGTTGTTCAGGTTCAAGTGTTCCAAGTGTTCGGTGAAAATCTCGTAAGATCTCTCCGAAGAAGTATCAGAAACACTTCCTTCAAAGATCGGCTCTAATGGTTGCACCGAAATTTGGTTTACACTTTCCTCGGTTGATATGACACTTGCTTGTTCCCCTTGTTTTGGTTGGTTATTCTGGAGATTCCTGCCTTATCTCAAATTCAACAATTCCCCTAAAGGACTTTAACTTTTCCGTCTCGGCAATTTGTTTTCCCAAGTTTTTGTGGTCAGAATTGATCCAAACTGATTGATACTTGGTCAATTGTTTAATCTTGTCAGTTGGACAACTTCTGTTTCGTCAAGTGAGAATTTTGTTGCAGTTATGCTGAAAAAGACATTATACGCGTATGATGTCTTTTTTCACAGATTTGGACTATTTTGGTTAAGCTCACTCTCAGTAGCCCCCTTATGCTCTGTCCACTCACAAAATTCAGTTTGAACTCTGTTTGAGCAAGTTATGGCTAATTTAGGCTTTTCTTGGTAATTTTTTGCTTTTGACTTGTTTTGGGTCAATTGTGATCCAAATGGGATGAAACTTGAAATATAACCTCTAGACAGCTATTACAATGGATCTGTGTTGGCAAAGTATCAAAATATGTCCAAAATTAGGTCAAAGACATCATACACGTATGATGTCTTTTTCATCAATTTGGGTCAAGACTTGATATTTATGCTTTCTACAGTGTTTGCAACAATCTTGTCAGGTCAGATATCAAAAATAAACAGTGGATGTGCTAAAAGACATTATACGCGTATGATGTCTTTTGTCCCAGATTTTGACTATTCTTGGTTTTAAGCCTTCTCCAATGTTTATAATTGAGTTTCAAGTGTTTTTGTCAGGTTTGAATGTAAAAACAAGATCTGAATCCAAAATTTCCTATTCTTTGCGTTTCTTGGACTCCGACTTGTCTTTTTGGGTTTCTTTGAGTGTTAATGCTCTTGTTTTAAGTTGAAATTAGGGTATAACCCCCCTTTTGAACACTCTGGAAAAGTCAAAATTTCTGTTTTGGTCTCTGTTTGGTCATTTAGACATCATACGCGTATGATGTCTAAAGTTGCAGATTTCCAGTTTTTTGACACAGAATCCTCCCCAAAGCTTTCTCAAGTGCTCAGCAACTCCCAGATACACAAAAAATTTCTCTGACTTTTGTTTATTGCAAGTTTCACTACTAACTCGACGATTTAGTGATCTAACATGCAATCAACCATATCAAGCAAATACTCCAAGGATTACTAGCTCTAGATCAGGATCAAATGAAGTCCTACCTAAGCTATTCCTAATCATAAAATGGGTTTGGTAATTGTGATTTTGAAGAGATCCACTGCCACTCACGGACTAGCAAATTCTTCTTCTATCAACAACTACTCAACACCAACAAAACAACAAACAAATCTAAGCTAAACTAAAAATACTGTCAACACGGAAGACCCAGGAATACCCCACTTCCTAGTATCTCTCGAGATCTTCGGAGTCCACCACTCCTAGATCTTTTCTAACTAAAGTATACAAAGTAGTTTATACGACTCACCTCGTAGGATTAGTCTAAGGTCACCTACTGAGGGCTCTCGTCCCCGGCAGCGGCGCCAAATGTTAAGGCGGTTACGCCGCTAGCGGAAGCTAAATAGCGAGAACTCAACCAGCAACAGAATTTGTCAGACGAGGACGGAGCTTGACCCGCAGGTGCATGGAAACAACTAGGTGGGTGTCAAATCACCTACTCGACCTTCTAATGACAATCACTACTAAGGAAATCAAATCTAAGTTCTAAAATACGCAAGTGACAGAAATCCGTACTACGAACGAATGCTATACGAAACAAGATCTAGAATCATTGAATCGATCTCAAACTCAAGGGGAAGTCTATACACTAGGTAAGAACAACACCCTAAAGACTTGAACTGCAAACTCAACCTATAACCACTCTGTGCCGTAAACGCGTATGAAGACAGGACGAAATATACAGGTGACCGAAACTTGACCCCGATGGTACTAATGTGTAGCTCTACTCATTGTGGTTCTATAGATATGCTGCACGCTCAATTCTGACACACGAGTTGGAAGAAAACTCACACCGAAGCTCGTAGGAACTTACCACACATAGAAGCCGATAGCGCGCACTCTTGGTATCTGTGCGTAGCTCTCGCCGTTGCTAACACAATGGCGGTGTCGCTTCTCCAATGGCGGCTCCATAGCTCGCGTAGCAAGTAGATAAAACTCTCTCTCTCTCTCTCTCTCTCTCTCTCTCTCTCTCTCTCTCTCTCTCTCTCTCTCTCTCTCTCTCTCTCTCTCTCAGACACAGTCACGGCGCTCAAAAACTCACTTTGATTAATAATCCCCCCCTTTAGGTTACAAAAACTTTGGCTTATATACCTCAGCCTTGGAGGTGAGAACATCTCTAACTAATTACATCAACAAGTGAAATTACTTCGGGATTACAAGCTGGAAACTCAATTGAGTCCCGTTACTTAATGAATGGCTCAAATCGAAATTAATGTCGGAAAAACATTTATTACAATCAATGGTTACAAAATGATGAGTGTGAGCAAAAATGTGGGTGTGATCCTCTGCTGGCTCAACAAGAGGAATCTCGGTAGATCCTCTTATGGCTTCGAGGGTGAGAATAGGTACCAGAAAAAGATTTTCGTTAAAATCAAGTCCCATTTTGCCATGAGGGTATAGATTCGCCATTGGTCTACCAAGTATTGAGCTTGGTTACAACAAGGAAAAAAAAACCACATTGAAAAGTTTTTCAAAACCATTTTTGTGAAAATAGTGGAGAGAGAGGGCAATCGAAAAACAATCCAAGTTAAACAAATCTTTGTTCTTTTTTTCCAAAGATTAACGAGCGAGTTTTTTATGCTAGCATTCTAATTAGATGACGGAAAATGGAATTATGAAGGCAGAAATTCTACAATATTATTACGTAATTTCTTCATGTGCAAGGTTTCGGTTAAATATAAAGTGGACATAAGGGGGTGAGGGACCTATTCATACAATGAATCCGTTGCCTACCCCGCCCTTGTAAATTGCAAACACTTTTTTCATCACATTGCATGTATACATGAGCACGACAATACGTTTTCAGGGACACGAGGGAACAAAAATCAGCACCTTCAAGAGAGCATTTAGCTCAACAAGGACTACAATGTGTGTGAATGAGCACTACAATGGGTGGAAATGCAAGGTGGGTGACCGTTTAAAGTAAGGCAATTGCTTGAAGCCTCTTCACCACCTTTGCAACCTATAAATGAAAATATTATCAGTTGCTCTATGTAGTGTCTCTCAATCCGAAAGGCATGTTTTTTTTTTTAACTTTGTTGCAAAACTCACAATTGTGAGTGATTGTATTATAGAGTCACCAATAGATCACAAATCAGCCTCAAGCTTAGGCCGAGCCTTGAGGGACAGAGGGTTACAACGGAGTTTAGTTACAAGTACCTAGTAGCTAACTATTACACAGGGCACGATTGGATGGCGAGGGATGTCCTAAGCCAATCATCTGATCTGTACCTTTTGCTTATTACATATATGAAAGGGTGGTGGTAATGCATGTGCTAGTCTCCATCCAACCGTGCTATCTTATAGCCTCCCCCTAGCTTACACATTATCCGGCCGTGTTGGTGGCCTTGCCCGTAGGACTAATTTACCCCCCCCCCCCCTTGGAGAATCGTTTCCGTCCTCAAAAACGAACGTAGAAAAACGTTTCTTAAGTGCACAGACATTCTCCCATGTAGAACCTTCTTCAGGTCTATCTAGCCATTTTATCAATACCTGTCGTCCGACATGATGTCTAGTGCAAAGCTCATGAGAATCCAAAATCTTTTCGGGCTCATGAGGGATGCTTGGCGATTCGGTAAGGTCAACTAACACACCTGTGTCAATGACATTATCATTCTGTCCTAACTGTTTTTGTAAACAGCTAACATGAAAAATAGGATGAACTCGTGAATGCTCTGGAAGAGCTAACTTATAGGCCACTTGACCTATACATTTAAGAATGGTAAACGGTCCACAATAACGTGGTGAAAGTTTAGCAACTTTTCCCGTCTTCAAACTTTCTGAATGCTTCGGAAACTTGAGGAAAACCTTGTCTCCTTCTTCGAAAGTAGCAAGACGACGATGCTCATCTACGTACTTCTTATAACGATATTGAGCTTGCATAACATTCTGTCTAGAAACTCGAAGCATGTGCAAATGGTCTTGGAGAAAATCCTTCGCTTGTTGTAAGTTCTCCTTAGACAACCCCACTATAACGGGTGATCTAGGATATGAAAGCATAAATGGACTAAACCCTTTAGTCACATGCTTTGAACTATAATAAGCAAATTCCAATATAGATAAGTAGTCTTTCCAATTGGTCTGCTTCTTGCTAACATACGCTCGTAGCATATCCTCTAGCACTTGATTAACTCTTTCGGTTCGACCATTTGTTTCTGGATTATCAGTCGTACTTAGATTAAGTTTAGTTTCCAACTTTTGAAACACAACTCTCCAGAAGGGATTATCAAACTTTCGATCTCTGTCACTAATGATACTAACTGGAAGACCATAAAGTTTATATATATGCTCTAAAAATAGCCGTGCTAATTTCGGTGTCTTAATCGTAGTCTTAGTGGGAATCAATCAACCCATCTTTGTGAGATGGTCTACAATTATCCAGATGGCATCATGGCCACGATTGGTAGTAGGTAGTCCTACATGCTCCCACTTACCTTGTGGAATCTCTAAAGGATGTAAAAGGCCACCTACCTTGAGGTGCTTTGCCTTATTAACTTGGCATTGTTGACAGTTTAGCACATAATCTTGAATATCATGATGTAATCCCGGCCAATAAAATTGCGGTCGAACTAAGGCATACGTCTTACGAATACCTGGATGACCAACACTTGGACTATCGTGACACTCAAATAAGATTTGGCGCCTAGTGTCTGAGTCCTTTGGCACACATACTCTACCCTTGTGGAGTAAGTAGCCATCATTAATGGAAAAATTCTTCCATCGTTTAAGCTCTTCCTAAGTAGGGGTGGAGCTCTGTGTGTTGGAGTTTTTATCTGCGCGTGCAAAGACATGTTGATCTAGCTGCACAGAGACATGTGAGTGTGAGAGATCCCTTTTTAAAACTGCACTCCACACTTTAGCATATGATTGATCTTGTGCACACTTGCCATGTAATGACTCCAAAAATCCACTCTTTATTTCCATGAAAGCAAGTCAATTAATCTGAGGCATCCAACTTAGTGCATTCGCTAGTACATTATATCGCCCCTTGCGATATCATAGCTTATAATCATAATCTTGAATTCTGCCCATCTAGCTTTATGGCCCTTCAAGTCTGTTTGAGTAGTAAACCATTTGATACTCTCATGGTCAAAAACTACGTCAAACTCGGCACCATATAAATAGTGTCGCCACTTTTGTAAAGTCTGAGTTATGGCATAGAGCTCTCTCGCATAGACATAATAATTCTATTGAGCTCTATCTAACTTTTTACTTTCAAAGGCTATAGGTCTTCCCTCCTAGAGAAGTATCACACCAATTGCTTTATCACTAGCATCAGTCTCTACCACAAACGGCTTATGTGGGTCAATGATTGCTAGGATGGGAGCAGTGGCTATAGCTACCTTGAGCTATTTAAAATTGCGTTTTTGGGCTTCTTCCCAAGAGAAGGTCTTACCTTTTGCTTTAAGTTGATCCGTCATAGGAACATCGATTTTGGCATAATCACGGATATACTCTCAATAAAATCTAGCCATGCCTAAGAATATTTGAAGCTCCTCAACCATGTTGGGTGGTGGCCATCGAAGAATAGCAACGACCTTGTCAGTGTCCATCTTGATGCCAGAATAAGAGATCACATGACCGAGATAATGTATCTCTATTTTAAAGAAATCGCACTTGCTTTGCTTAGCATACAGAGCGTGAGTTCGTAGTTGTTCAAACACTAATCATAAGTGTTCTATGTGTTCATCTTCAATCTTACTGTAAATGACAATTTCATCAAGGAAAACCACAACAAATTTTCCAAGATAGGGACGTAAGACACTATCCATGAGTGTCATAAATGTAGATCGAGCATTGGTTAAACCAAAAGGCATAACCAAAAATTAAAAATGCCCGAATCGTGTTCTAAAAGCAATTTTGGAGATATCTTACAAAAGGATACGCACCTGGTGGTATCCTGAACGAAGATCCTATCTTTGTATAGTATCTTGCCCCCTGGAGTTGATCAAACAACTCATCCACTCGAGGCAAAGGATACTTTTTCTTGATGGTTATGGCGTTTAATCCACGATAATCTATGCACATGTGCATAGTATCATCTTTCTTTTTTACCAATAGAATTGGTGATGCCCAAGGTGAAGTGCTAGGTCTAATGAAACCACGGGCGAGGTAGTCAGTCAATTGACTTTCAACCTCCTTGGCTTCTTTAGCACAGTGTCTGGCAAGACATCTATGCCATACTGCACATCACGTGTAGGGGGAAAACCCGGCGGTAAATCACTTGAGAATACATCACTATACTCCGTGAGTAAGTGAGTCAGCTTTTGCCATGCAAAAGGAGAAAGTAAACTAGGGTTATGCTGGGATGGAGAATCTTGTAATTCCTGTAATATTTGTTTTACAACAGTTGCACGTTGCTCTATAGAATTAAATTTGAGAGCACTTTTCTCGTTAGATTTGTTAACACTTTGTTTATCATTAGAATTCATTGTGCTTTACATACCATTACTAGAATTCACCGCACTTTGCTCTTGAGAATTCACAAGACTTGGAGCAAGAAATAACACAAAAAGACTTCATCTATTAAATCTGCTTTTTGCAAAATAGAAAGCCCGGCTGTACATATAAGAGGTGCAGATGGTATATTTTTATCACCAAGAAAAAGCACATGTTTACCATTGGCCATAAAGGATAAGGAGTTGTGTTCATAACTAGTGTGTAATGTGTTTCCTAAACCATGCAGCCACTCTCGTCCTAAAACAACGTCAGCACGGTCCATGTTCATAACTTGAAAGTCAAGGGTCATTGTATAATCTTGAACAATAAGCTCAACCCCTTGAACTATTGTGTCCCATACTTCTTTATCATTGCCAGACTCTATTCGACCACATACTTGTGAGAGCAGGGAGTCTGTGTAGGCTTCAATTTCTTGACTAGCTTATAGTCAGGAAGTTATAAGTTGCACCATCATCCACTAAAATATGAACACGTTGTCCGCTAATAGTGCCATGCATGCAAATCAAATCATGGGGGGCCAAAGGTGGGCTGCCACATTGAAGCGAGCACACAACACTTGTGCTTTTCTTCCATATAAAGAACCTCTACAGCACAATATTTAGGAGATGAATCTAATGTGAGGTGTTGCACCGTGTGCATGGCTTTTTCTTTGCCTTGCAAAAGAGGACAGTCTTTCTTGTTATGTTGGTCCGAAAGATATCTAAAACATAAATTGTTTTTCTTTGCACGCTCAAAATCAGCAGTGTTGAGAGACCCACGTGGAGTATCTCATGATTGCTTAGGCTTCTTAGCCTCTTGTGGGGGTGGAGAGGTAGATCGTCTCTTATTCCTTTTGGAATGTATGGGAGATCTACCTCGCCATTGGCTCTTAGCCACATTGCTCTTAGCAAAATTATTCTTAGAGTAGGGAACATTTTCTTTCCTCTCTTGATCACCATCATATCTTTGGGCATGACTAATGGATTCTTCCAAAGTTTTTGGATGTTGGGTCTTGACATGAAGACGATAGTCTTTGTCAAGACCCCTATTAAAACTCCGTATCTTTTGGAATTCATCTAGACCTTCTAGTTTTAAGATGATTTTCGATACTTCAAAAGGTATTGTGTGAGAGAGAGGCCATACATGCGGCATGCATCCCATGCTAACCAATTCTTATCTTCTTCATTGGAGTCCAAAAACTCTTTGGAGAAAGAAGTTTGAAACCGCAGCCCAAGACGGAGGAGGAGCATCTATTGGAAATGGCATCCACCACTTATAGGCCTTGCCTTTAAGAGATAGACTTGTTTCCACAGCCGTCTTTATATCTGGGGTGTGTCTCAATCTATGAATATCACTCCATTTGTGTAAGAACTTATTGACCGCATCCTTGTTGCGATCACGCTCTTCCCCATGAAACTCAAGAATGGTGATATTTTTAAGTAATGCATTGCTACCCTTCTACATCTTCTAAAGGGCTTGTCTCTTGGACTCCTTGAGTTGTGTGAGCTTGGTTTCCTTGAACCGTGCCACTTGTGGCTCCTTGAGCTGTTTGTGAATCATGAGGGTGGGTTCAATCCTCCTTCATGCAAGGGTTAAGCGGGCCTTCCTACACGCGCAACCAACGGCGCAAATCCTTCTTGAAATACCCAATCTTCTATGTCCTTTGTATCCATTTGCACATCTTTCCTGCAAGGCCTCTTATAGCCAGGCATTCCATGGAAAGGTGGCAGAGCTCTTTCTTAGCTAATCTGCACCCGAAACATCAGTCGGGTCCAATATCACGCGCTTGGATCTTGACGCCTATCAACAAGCCCCAGAGTACTTTCCACAAAAATATCTTCATGAACGGAGGCCACTGTGGATACGAGATGTTCTTCATTACCTATACCCATCAAGCCTTAGACCATTGCTTCTTCCACTGCTTATTTAAAGGGCCGAACCAATCAGCCTCATGGATTAATGTTTGGTGAATGCCCTTGGTATGGGGTTTAGAGAATCGGCTACTCATGGGCCATTTCCAAGATTTCCACTCAAAAGTAGATTCATATATCGTCATGACAACACGGTCCAGGCCATCTACAACCCAGTTGACAAGTAGGTGCTCTGTGTCATTGAGTTGAATCTGGGCAACCACCTGGTCAGAGGAATTCTAGCACTTGTTATTCTTATCCCAGAAGTGGATCAGCCGTTGTAGTCCTTTATTGTTTATCCTTCTTGCAATTTCACTTCAATAAGGGTTCAAGAAAACCCCAACAGCTTTAGACAACCAAGGGGACTAGTGTGAGATGGAGTTTTGGAAGTATCTAGAAACTTCACCCCATTCTAGTGCCCTTGCTTCTCTATTGCATTTTTGCACCAGCTCTCCCATGATACCACTCAGTCTTAAGCTAGCCCACCGAGGGGCTAGAAGTTTGTCATGCACCTCGATCCCTTTCCAATGTCCACATTTAGAGAAAAAATTTCCTTGTCTATCATATCCTTGGTCATGATAGACCAAGCGTGGTCTTGATTTGAGATTGAGACCACAAACTTGGCACACAAGGCCTCGACATGAACAATAGGGTTGAAAATTCCAAGAACACCTTGGACCACAGGACGAGCGATACCCTCCCACTTCGCCCATTTCCACGGTGTGGGGGTTTTAGTGTTGTTCCTCCATATGAATCTTTTAACTAGTGTTAGAAATTCCTTCCAGCTACATTTGGCTATTTTGAGGAGCGGGCTATTGAAGGCAATATAAGGAAGCAAAAAAGAGTTAATCACTCTAACTTGACTCTGTAAGGGGGCATCGTATACTCCCACCTTCTCATTGTCCTCTGAATCTTCTCAAGGACCCACTGGAACCTTTGCTTGTGAGTAACGTCCACCCTAAGGGGGGGCCCAGATGCCTAAAGATCCTACCTTTAGACACAATCTCCCCTGACCAGACCGATGGGTCAAAGGAGTTGTTTTCCATCAAGGAGATCAGTCTGAAGTTCTGAATGCTACACTTAGACCCAGAAGCCACGACAAATGTCTGCACAATCTCAAGGGCTTTCCTGAGCACTTCTTAATCCTCACACACATTCCTATCACCTAAAACAGACGCCATATTATTTATTTGGTAGAGTCAGGTACCAGGTTTGTCGATCCAAGAGGAAAAGGGTAAGAGTGATCGCCGATGAGAGGTGCACTCTAACTGGAACATTCAAGGGATTAGTTGACTTTTATATGAGCTCGCCCCATTCACACTTGGGTGCCCATGTTCATCTCCTTGTGTGTGTGTGTGTGTGTGTGTGTGTGTGTGCGCGCGCGCGCGTGAGAGAGAGAGAGAGAGAGAGAGAGAGAGAGAGAGAGAGAGAGAGAGAGAGAGAGAGAGAGAGAGAGAGAGAGAGGGTGTGATAGAGCATTCCGACGATGGCACGACGACGGGCGAGGCGGTTGAGCGCGGCGTAGCGGCATCTCCCTCTTCTTCGCAGTGAGGAATCCTCCACGACAGCAATCGTAGAGCGGTGAGTGACACACCATCGTCATCTTTGAGCTTACTAGTTTAGGCTAGTTGCGTGCTTGGAGCATTTGTGGCTCGCACACAGTGTATTGGCAAGTCCCTTGCATTGATTCGTGCATCAGACGCGCACATTTTTGGCGCCGTTGTCGGGGAAATCCCATACACTAAGCTTGAATGACACTCTATGCTGCTTTGTGGTGCAATTTCAATTGTAGGAAAGGTAGAGAAGGAAGGTGTCTGTGTTGAGAAGGAGTTTGTTTTGCTGCTATGTATTGTTTGTTAATAAGGAATTGAAAGGTATTGTGTTTTCTTTGTTAATAAGGTACACTGTGTTTTCTCTGTGATAAGGTGTTAGTATTAAGGTTGGAGATCCATAATGTTAGTTCTGTGTAAAGTACAGAAAGTAGTTATATTAGCTAGTGAGTTGCGGTAGTACTGTGTTAGTGTGTAACAGTAGCTGTATTAGTGGTAAGTAGGTAGGTTAGGTGTGTGTGTGTGTTCGCGCGCACAGAGCGGCCGCGACGATCTTATCCAAAAAAAACCCTTTTAAAAAAAATAAAAAAAATTAAAGATAGGATTGGGATGGGGAATATCCCCCAGACCCAAGCCCAGAACCAGGCCAAGCTCACGCTCAAGCTCAGGCCTCAGTCCCCCTTTAAAGTTATATATTTAAGCCTCACATGTAGGTAAAATTTGACCTTTTTGAGAAAAAAGGAGCTTCGGATAACCGAGCACTTTGCTGTAAAGCACACCATGACCCCCTGAGCGATACGCTTTTTTTGAGATATCACACGCTCTAATCCAAAAATTGATCATTAAAAAATATTTAAAAATATCAAAAAACGATTGAAAACGGATGCCTAAAAAAGTAAGCGGTTAACCTTCGAGGTTATTCGCCGACGCTTGTAGGGTGCCAAAGGCACATGCATCTGCGCTCTGGTCGTGTGCTAAAGACGGAGCAACTAGAGAGAATTTTGACTTACGCAAGATCTCAATATCCACCTACCTTAGGTTCCAGTCCCTCGGCGGGGACCCAAGGTAGTACAAACCAAGACATAGACATAGCGGCTAGTGACTCTTCCTCTGACTACGACGTCATGGAGGGTTTCCCAATGCCTAATCCCCATAGCTCAAGCCAAGACATGCATGCCATGGGTCCGCGGTCCAGGCCGAGCGTGCTTAGCCGCTTGAAGGAAACCTTTAGTAGAGCCACTCGCTCCGAACATAGAGCTAATGATGTAAATGAGGGGGGGTGGGGAAGTAAATTCGCCATTCATGACCAACGTAGACCATATGCCCTTAGAGAGTGTGCACGTGAATACTGCATTCACTGCACCCCCTGACTCTTCAGAGCTATTTCCCTCCGAGGTTATATTACCTGATGGTAGAAGCCTTGCTGAAGTACAAGAGGTTGAGTGGTATATCCTTGCAGAGAGGAAAAAGAAAACGGAGAGCTTACGCAAGGCGGAGCAACAAAGAGAGTTAAAAGTGAAAGCCCCTAGTCAATATCCTTGCTAGGAGAGCAATTGAGTGCTCCTGACTTAACAACTGCTAAGGGCCAACCCCTAGAGAGCAACATTGCACCTAGCTCAAAGGACATCCCTACACCTCAAGCCTAGATGGAGCATTCTTAAATGAAAACTAGGAGTACGAACTACAAATGGAAACTCTAACTGACATATACATAGGTCACACCTATCACGTGGGATGGTTAGATGTCGTACAATCCACAACGGGTGCTACTAGTGTGGAGGATCAACAACAAAGAGTTTGTGAGGTCATCCATAGGGTTATTGAGTTAGAGAGACAGAACAAGGGGATCAACATGCCTTCAACGGTTCTCATGAGATTCTTGGATACAGGGAAATCTAAACAACCAACCTTATCACAAATGGAGACTCCCTCGGTAAGTCCGATGGATCCCCCATATGTTGTTTTTCCAGGGGTCTCAGCGCAATCTGAGCCCACAAGTGATAGCTTTATCTTTCCAAGTCTAGCTCATCTTCCTCTTGATGACACCACAGCTACCATGCCTACCCCAATGATGGGCATGCCAAGAAACACGCCATGGACCTCATTTGTTAGTAAAGCACCACTACATGGTAGCTCAATGCCTACAACAGTACCTACAAGTGTATACCAATCTTATGCACCTATGGGTCATCGCACTCATGTAGCCCCTATCCCTCCCATTGTTTCAACAACCGAAACTCCACAACCACAACACCCAAGCTCTTATTTCCATGGGACCATACCGTCTAGCATTAGCATGTCACATCCGACGTCTGCTATGCCCAAGGCCACCCATATGAACTTTGGGCCACCACATGGCACAACACCGTACCAAACGTGGAACCCAAGGGCTTCCTATGCGCCAAGGCCAATGCCAATACCTACTCCACATGCAATCTCTAGAGCGCGTTCACCCACGGTTCCTGCTCATTAGGTGACTTCGCAACATTTGCTCAAGCTATTGGTCAATCTATTGCTGAGAATATGTGTAACACGCCTGATAGAGAGCCTAGAAGTAAGGCAGTACAAATAGCCAAGCTCACACAAAAATTTAGTGGAGACGGGGATGTGAGAAAGCATATTGAAGTGTTTGAACAAATATGCGATTCTCTAGGAGAACACAATGAACTACATAAGAGTAATGCTTTAAGCCTAACCTTAAGTGGGAAGGCTCCGGATTGGTATAGAACCCTAAGGGTAGAAGAAAAAATGATTTATCCTACTCTTATGAGACTGTCCTTAAAAGAATACATACAAGAGGGAGTGCTTTGGGGTGTAGCCTCTTAGCTCTAGAAAGCCCAACGAGAGGAAGGAGAGTCGGTGAGAGACTTTATTAGTCATTTGAAGCATTTGAATTCTCGTTGTAATCCAAATGAGCGCTTCAATAATAATCAATTGCTTGATAGATTCATTAAGGGATTACGACATGAGGATATCTACAATGGCCTAGTCATTAGAGGTATCACCACTTGGGAAGCAGTCACCACCAATGCGATCCAATTGGAGGATAATTTAATGATTCAAGGATAAAGAGTGTCTGTTGAGACTAAATCTATTAGCTCCCAAGCATCGGGGCATCAACCAATGACCCTAAAGCCTATTGCAAAGGAGCCAAAGATACCTGATATGACTTTAGCAGATCTCACCAAGGCTATTCAAGAGAGTCTTAGAGACAATCGTGCTCCACAAAACAATCATATGTATCCAAGAAGGGAGCAACAATGGTGCTCAGTATGCTATGGACCGCATAGTACCAATGAATGCCCTACTTTTAGAGTAAAATTCAATGGGAACTACAATGCCTGTGGGGGATATGGTCATCAAGCTAAGGATTGCATAGTATTTAAGAGTGCAATGGCCACTAGACCAACCTTAGCATGGACAGACACACCTTGAGTGCCTGCATTGATGGCGGCCCCACCTCTTGAACAAACAGCACAACACATGGTCCCTAGGGCCCAAAATGTTTTTCAAACAACACCCTTACCACCTCAAGTGCTAGGACCGCAACCACCACATTCGAGAATCACTTATGTGAATCAAGTGGGTTGTGAGTCATCTAATGCTTGTTTGGAAGACTGTGAGGAAGATATAGAACCTAATATTGCCTATGGGATGGATGTGCTTGAAGAAATTCCACAATACTAGATGGAGGACTATTGGGGACAAGTCAAACCTATCTATCAAGTAGCTGCTCTTGCTGCAAGAGGCCAAAATATCAATTACACTGCTAAGAGACCACCTCTTCAATGCTATGAATGTGGAGGTCCACATCGTGTGGCCGAATGTCCTATTAGGCTACAAAAGAACGCCACACTAATGCAAACCAATCAAGCAAGCACATCTACAATGCCGATACTCATGTGTAACCAATGTGGCATAGATCATTTGATTGCCCAATGTCCAAATAATCCAAATGCACCGAAGATCAAGCCATTAAACTTGATTGAGGTTACCGAGGAGCCATCACAAGGTACGCATGTGGTAGAAAAAAACGTACTCACCTGATCGAGTCCTTATGTATGGAGTGCGAAACAAAAAGAAAAAGTTGAAATATGCGGCAAAAGGACCATATAGAGTATGTGAGATCACCTCCCAAGGAACCATTCGTGTGGAGACTCTTGATGGAGTTGAAACCATTGGATTCCTCAATGGGAGAAAATTTAAAAGATACTATGATCCTTTAAGCCAAGAAGAGCTATGTGCCATGCATACAAAAAAGGCAGCCAAGGCACAAATAGAATTGAAGAAGATACAAGCTCAAGCTGAGGCTAAGGACCGACAACAACGCATAAGACGCCAACGAGAGGCTAACCTTATTGGACACGGGTGCTAAATATAATTAGCTATCATATGGGGTGTGGTGTCAGTTAGAGAAGCCACCTCTATCTGAGAGTATTATCCAAGTCAAGGGTGTCAACAAGAAAAAAACTGCGATTTTAGAATCCGGCACACTTCTATCAGTTATGACAGTGGGGTTGTAGCTCAAAACTTTTTGGTCATGCCTGTTGGAACTATGGAGGGTAATATAAACCTAGGACGCACGTGGATGATAGCCACCAAATGCACTATTGATTGGGGGATAGGGGGTGTCAGAACACAGAGGACTATATTGACTCTTAGCCCTGCCACTCAAGCCATAGTCCCTCAGATATTTCCTCTTACGGAAATAAAACCCAAAACATTGCATGTCTAAGAGGTTGAACGATATGTCTCCATGGCCCAACTCTCTACAGATTCAACTAATGTAGTTGAAATAAAGCTTGAGAAACACAAGACCCATCCCAATATAACAAAGAAAACATATACAAGTGGGTCCCTAAAGCTTCTTTAGGGACCATAGCCAGTGCTAAAAGACAGGAGCCTGGTAAGAGACGTTCCATTCACCCCAAGAAATGTAAAGAAACGTTGTGTTGGATTCCTCAAAAACTATTAGAAGCCCAAGGCAAGGAAATAATCAAATCTGGGTGCCAAAACGTAAATTGTGCTCTTACTTGTCACCGGGCCCATGTGCGCTCAATCCTGTGGGTCCAAAACATATTGAAGATTGCGAAAAGGAAAAAAAACACAGAATGCTACACACCTGCTCCAGAGTTAGTTTGGGTACCGAAGAAAGAACAATTTGTTCCACCTAGCTCAGAAATAGGGAAATCAAATGAAGCTTCTTACTCTTCGTGTAGTTCCAATATGGAAATAGAAACTTCGACATAACCTCCACCTACCATTGTATATAACCATGAAAGCAAGAAAGAGTTTGCACCTCCCGTTGTAAGTTCACCACCTACAACAATGTTGCAAATAAAATCATGGGAGAGTACCTTACCACCCTTGCAACTAGATGAAACGCATAGGGCGGTAGAAAACTATTGTTAAAGCCTTTAGCCATAACAACTTGGAACAATTGGATTCAAAAGGTGACAACATCATTCCAAAAGGTATGATCTACCCAAGGAAGGGGGGAGTGTTTGTTGACATCCATCATTCACTTGCTTCCCTCTCAACCTTCCTCCCTGACCTCTCAATCTCCAATCTTAGGGAATAAGACCATATTAGGTATTTTGGTAAAAATCTCACATTATGGGAATCTCCAAATTGACTAAATTCATGTAATTTGGGAATTTTCCACTTAAAGTGGGAAAAATTGAGGTGTGTGGTTAGTAAATAAAGTGAAAATCTCATAGGATTGTGGTGTTGATAAACACCAAAAGTCAAGAGGATGTACAACACATGGATTTGAATAATAACTATAAATTACATAAAACAAAGGAAGATACAAAAAAGATTTTGTTTACAAACTGACTAGTATAGTCACAATAGAAGCTCCACATAATTCTACTCCACATTTGATACCATATCTGAACTTTGATCCAAGTGTGGTTGATGTGCACGAGTGAGGCCTTCTTTGGCTTTTAGAGCATGCCTTTCTGGAATCTTTATTCTAGAAAATGGTCCTTCTTTGTTGGGTCTCCAGGACCAAACAATTGCATCTATAGTTTCCCACACTTGTGGGTCCTTATAGTTGACAGCCCAATAACCCTTCCAACAATTGCTGTAAGCTTGAGTATCTGTCATCCCACTTTTTCTCGCGCAAGGTGCCCAATATTGAATCAAGAGTTTTCTGTAGTTTGGTGATGTAGGCTCATTATCAATGTCAGATAAAGCCATTGCAATCCACACTGGATAGATTTCTGTGTCACTCGGAACAAGCATAAGAAAGTCACCTTGGTGCACATCAGACATAGGGTCAAACTCTTCCCTTGGCCTATCTCGTTGAGGCCCACAAAAATGATCGTTCAACTCTTCAAGGCCTAGGAATCTTTCTACTCCTTGTTGCAAATTCATTGTAGTGCTTTGTAGGTGAGAATATTCTTGAGTTTTTGGCCAAAACATTTCATACAAGACTCCCTCTGATATGATTGCTTTTCCAATCTCTTCAATTACCTTACTCCAATAATCTATCACGGGTCTATAATATCGCAGAATACTTGAACCATTCCCTAAATTTTTCCAAAATTTTATATAGTTCTTTAGCCCCAAAATGACTTCTTCGTGGGCCTTGACATACTCCGCCATTTGTACTAGAGGTGGATCTCCATGTGGTAACATTGGCTTGCCTTCTGTGTCTGTTTTCCAAAGGCAAATACTTCCACTCCAACTTGATACACCTACATGTGCCTTATATTGCATCATTGGTGTCTCATCCTACATAAAGAACCTGAACTGAAGCGGTTTGGAATGTCCAACAAGTATGTCTTGTCCATCACAAAGATAGCCATCACAATATTGCTTGAAATCGGGGATCTTTGTGAGAAAAAATGGAGCTGGAGATGAAGATGAGCTGTTTCGTAATGTATCCATCAAATGTGGCAAAGTATAGGTTTGTGTAACTCTCAGCTTCTTTGAAAACCTACTAAACATGGCGTCTATGTCCTCATGTGTATGCCCAACCATTAAAAATCCCAGCTGGATGGTTTTGAAAACACCCCTTGCAACAAGCATTGACAAATAGGCAAATAAGTATCGATTTTTGTTTTCCCCTGCACAATTATCCAATTGTAGCAACAAGTTCTCTGGCAATCTGCGAAATGTTGACCCCAATTCCTCTTCTGCAATTTCTGACGACTGCACAATGGGCTCTTTTCCATCACTCAAGTTATGGTAGTCCAAAGCATCCCTTGAGTTCAAAGCATGTAGTAGTGAAATATTGCTCCTTGGAAGTCCATTTGTTACTAGATCACCAAGAGGATGCTTATCTATCCTCTCTAGGTTATGTAAACAATTAGCAATTGAGCCAATTGTAAGATTTGGATCAGCTGGCCACAAACCATTCAAGACAAAGTGTCCGTAATGACCTTCTCCATGTCCGTGAGTGATCATGCCAATCAATGCCACCTGCAGATTATATCCTGAATCCACACCCTTGGGAACAATGCGTAATCTAGGAATGGCAGTCTTCTTTTGATCCATCTTATCATGGATTATGCATACATATTTTTGTGGTTGAGTTTCTGAATACGTGCGCCATGCATAATATAGGCGTCTGCAACTCTTTTGTTGTGCCATGTGAACTTCTCTCTCCCTCAAGAGAAGAGCTCTCTCTTCAAGAGAAGGTTTAGCTTCTAACCTTGCCTTGATTGAGCTACAAATATTGCACTTAGAGAACTCACTCGTCTTTGTTAAAGTGACATGTGGGTACTCTTTGTTCCAAATTCTACCAAAAGAAGATTGGGATAGCTTCTTCTCATAGCCCATTTGGTCAAGTTTCGTGTTGATTTCACATAAAATATCCACTTGTTTGTATGTTGATGGAATCACCAATTGAGTCTCTCTTGAGCCATATAGCAGTGTTCTACTTCTATGTGGCATCTTCTCAGAGTCGTTTTCCACAAACTCATTTAGTAGTGCTCTTGCTAAACTAGTATGTTGAAGTCCCCTTCTCAATGTACATGTGTTCCCATGTACATACTGGCGTGCACCATTTTCAAAGTTCTCCTTGTATTGATAAAATGATGTCTTTGGTATTCCATGTAGCTCATACCATGCTCTACAACAAACAATAGAGCCATTTAGCCTGAATTGGTATCGTGACTTCTCATCTTTCTGATAACATATAGAAAGAACATCATAAACATAATTAGTGCGTGATTTTTGAGACTCTCCCCAAAACTGTTGTCGTAACCTTGTCACCATATCACGATCTGCAAACTGGCAACATTTTTGTGCACAACAATCAATGCATGATACCCTTTGAATTGATTTGTTTGAAAGGTAAAAAGTCGAAGCTTGTGCTGCTTTTGATTTTTGAATCCTGTTCATGAAAGTGTATCGTCTCTTCCTTGACAACTGGACAACATTACTCCCATCAAGTTTTTTTCCAACATTGTCATCGTTGGATACATCCTCATATGTAGCATGCATGCCATCAACAGGAACAAATCGTTGTAATGGGCTCCCATTCAACATTGTTGTCTGCTTGATGGGCCACTTTAGCAAAGTGATGCTACCCACTTCAACCACATCATCAATGCTTGCATTTTCTCTTTCAATACCCACACCCACACAATCAGGACCAAGTTCCTGAAAGTTGACATAATCATGTGGAAATACATATAAGATGGTCCCTTCATTCATGGTTTGCATCAGTGTGTCATCTTTTAAAAGGACCCTCTAATTTCTCCAAGACTCTCGAATCATTGCTTCAAATTCTGGGCTTGTCATAGGTATTGCATCTGTAACTAGAGGATCAGAATGATCATGTTCTTCATCACCATTGTAGCTTTCCTGTGGATCAATTAAGTTCCCATTTAATACAAAAGATTGCAAAAGAAGCTTTGACCATCGAACAGCACTCCATAATGAGCCTTGGAGAGATGAAGTATCCATTGTAGGAAAAGGTAGGACCACATCCTTCAAGCATTCCTCCACTAGTATGGAGACATTTCCTTGCCCTATCTTTGTACCACCACAAGTGGAATCTGGATCTATTCTACACACACAGCCAATACCAACAATTTCATTGTCAAGTATCATACGTACTTTCTCCCCAGATTCAAAGTCCATCCTGTAAGTGAAAAAGATTACATTGTTAAATCCATAGTTATAGAAAAATACTCCTCAAACAAAAAATCATGCTACAACATGGAAAAGGTTTGCATAGGTTGGACAAGTGGTGAACCTTGAGACCAAATCCTCCTTGCTATATTAATGGAAGCAAGGTTGGAAATTATGGTGGATCTTGAAACCAAAGCATCCTTGCTATATTAGAGCATAGGTTGGACAAGTGGTGGACCTAGTTGTAATACCCACTGCCACCTATCAACTACTATAGGACTATGCTTTCCAATGTCCAAGTATCCCTTGAGGCTTTCAAGGTTGAACACGTGGTGGACCTTGAAACAAAAATCCCCTTTCTATATCAGAGCATAGCTTGGACAAGTGGTGGACCTAGTTATAATGCCCAATATCCAAGGTGAAATACCTTAGGACCTTGCTACCTTGCTTGCCAATGTTTACGTAGCCCCTCATTTATTTAATGGAAGTAAGGTTGGACAAGTGGTGGAACTTGAAACCAAAGCCGCTTTGCTATATGAGAGCATAGGTTGGACCTAGTTGTAATACCCACTGCCACCTATCAACTACTATAGGACTATGCTTTCCAATGTCCAAGTATCCCTTGAGTCTTTCAAGGTTGAACACGTGGTGGACCTTGAAACGAAAATCCCCTTTCTATATCAGACCATAGCTTGGACAAGTGGTGGACCTAGTTATAATGCCCAATATCCAAGGTGAAACACCTTAGGACCTTGCTACCTTGCTTGCCAATGTTTACGTAGCCCCTCATTTCTTTAATGGAAGCAAGGTTGGACAAGTGGTGGACCTTGAAACTAAAGCCACTTTGCTATATGAGAGCATAGGTTGGACCTAGTTGTAATACCCACTGCCACCTATCAACTACTATAGGACTATGCTTTCCAATGTCCAAGTATCCCTTGAGGCTTTCAAGGTTGAACACGTGGTGGACCTTGAAACAAAAATCCCCTTTCTATATCAGAGCATAGCTTGGACAAGTGGTGGACCTAGTTATAATGCCCAATATCCAAGGTGAAATACCTTAGGACCTTGCTACCTTGCTTGCCAATGTTTACGTAGCCCCTCATTTATTTAATGGAAGTAAGGTTGGACAAGTGGTGGACCTTGAAACCAAAGCCGCTTTGCTATATGAGAGCATAGGTTGGACCTAGTTGTAATACCCACTGCCACCTATCAACTACTATAGGACTATGCTTTCCAATGTCCAAGTATCCCTTGAGTCTTTCAAGGTTGAACACGTGGTGGACCTTGAAACGAAAATCCCCTTTCTATATCAGACCATAGCTTGGACAAGTGGTGGACCTAGTTATAATGCCCAATATCCAAGGTGAAACACCTTAGGACCTTGCTACCTTGCTTGCCAATGTTTACGTAGCCCCTCATTTCTTTAATGGAAGCAAGGTTGGACAAGTGGTGGACCTTGAAACCAAAGCCTCTTTGCTATATCAGAGCATAGGTTGGACCTAGTTGTTATACCCACTGCCACCTATCAACTACTATAGGACTATGCTTTCCAATGTCCAAGTATCCCTTGAGTCTTGCAAGGTTGAACATGTGGTGGATTATTGAAACCAAAATCCCCTTTCTATATCAGAGCATATCTTGGACAATTGGTGGACCTAGTTATAATGCCCCTCCTTTCTTTAATGGAAGAAAGGTTGGAAAAGTGGTGAATCTTGAAACCCAAACCCTTTGGCTATATATAGAGAATAGCTTGGACAAGTGGTGGGCTTAGTTGTAGTATCCAATGTCCAAGGTCCAAGGTGAACTATGTAAAGACCTTACTTCCAAAAACAAAGTCGTACAAGTGGTTCTCCCTCAAACCAAAACGTCCTTAGTGTATTAGAACATAGCTTGGAGAAGTCGTGGACTTAGTTGTAATGGTGAATGTCCAAAGCAAACTATTATAGGACCTTGCTTCCAAAATCAAGTTTGGACAAGTGGTGGATCTTGAAACCAAAACCCCCTTACTATATTAGAGCATAGCTTAGATAAGTGGTGGACCTAGCTGCCATGGAAAATGTTCAATGTGAACTGCTACAGGACCTTGCTATTAAATGTCTAAGTATAGCTAGCTTCTTTAATGGAATCAAGGTTGGGAAAGTGGTGCATCTTGAAACCAAAAGCCGTTTATTGTATTAGAGCATAGCTTGGACAAGTGAGGGACCTAGTTTTAATGTGTGATGTCCAAAGAAAAGTATTACAAGACCTTGCTTTCCAATATTTGAATTGGTCAAGTGGTTAAAACTAAGTATAAAACTTTGACCATTTTCTTCTCGAATTGCCAAAAAGCTAGTTTTAGACACCCCTAAATGAAAATGGTTTAGGGTGGCCTTAAGCAACGTTTTTTCAAAGACTTGAACAAAAGGGTTGCCGAAGAGTAATGAAAATTTATTATGGCTTGAAGTGCTTGAGTATGTGAAAACAAGCCTAGGTTTTCCACGAGGCAAAAGGTGACATAATAAGAACATTGGAAACTTAGGATTGACCATGTGGCCTAAACTTTGGCAAGTGAAGTGGTGGCCAAGTTTTGTGGCACAGTGTGCACTTGTTCCTATATGTGTTGACCACTTGGCTAAATCTAGGACCATAAGGCCAAACCTTTGGCACCTTAAATATAGTATGGGACATAATCTAGAACTGCTATAGTAAAGTAGTAGTATAGTTAATATGTTAATATTTGTATTATATTTAAGTATATGCTAAATATAATTTATGTTCAAAATTTCACTAATGAAGAATGTTCCCATTTAGCACTCCAGATGCGGGGTCTTAGGGCAATGCCACAATGGGGTGACAAGGCAGCGCTTCCACGTGAGGTTTGGGGGTAGCGCTCTTCAAGGGGATGTGGAATATAGCGCTCTCGATGGCGGGGCTTGGGAGGCTGATTTTGGGATATTGTTCCGGGCGGGGTCAAGGGGCGGCAGCCCCTTGTCGCCTCCCGGCGCGACTACCGGACGGGGTCTGGGGCAGCGCCCCGGGCGGGGTCAAGGGGCGGCATTCTAATAAACCCTATCAAGATTAGGCACAGAGAGCGCACGAGCAACGCACACAGAGAAAGCAGGCGAGCAGCAAACACACAGAAAGCGCACACGGATCGCACACAGTTGGAGTATACGCGCACGTAGAGGAGCAAGCTCGGCATCGTACACAACAAACAGGTGGAGCGCACAGGATTGAAAGTTCGCGCACAAGATAAAGAAACAGCAGCGTACGCAATGCTTTCCAGAAGGGCAGGATCGGGCATAGCTTCTTCACACCTCACGAATAGAGAAAAAACAGGTATTTCTCTCTCACACACTCTCTGTCTTTCTCCATATAGAGAAGATGGTTCTCTGTAACTCTTCTTGCACACACACTCTCTCGTCAAAAGACAGAGATACGTAGTTTAAAAATATCCCCGCATACATACACATATTCCTACACATCGTCTTCCTCTCTTCCACATACATAACCACAGTGAAATCTATTATCTTGTTGTCTCTCTCTTGAAAATACATGCACATATTCCCACACATCGTCTTCCTCAATTCCACATACATAACCAGAGTGAAATCTGTTATCTTGTTGTCTCTCTCTTGAAAATGCGTGCACATATTCCGATACATCGTCTTCCTCTCTTCCACATACATAAACACAGTGAAATCTGTTATCTTACTCTCTCTCCTCTCTCTAGAAAACAGGTATTTCTCTCTCTCTCTCTTTATCTATCTATCTTTGTATCTTGCTATCTCTCTCTTGAAAATACATGCTCATGTATGTGTGCGTCTTTGTTATCTATGTGTATGTATGTATATTTGTGTTATTTCATTGTAATACTCATACATAATGCAGATACACAATTACACTTAATTACGATATGCACACATAGTATATATACATACATAAATATCACAAATAACTAACACATTGTAATACTAGTAAACTTGAATGGAAGACTTACTTGCGTGATCTCTTAAAGTCGATTCTTGTAGCGAGTTCTGGATGTATGCTGAGCTGATTTTCCTCTAATCCATTTGTAGATATGATTGTAACTTCTGTTTCTCAAAAATAGTAGTGTTGTATAGTGATACACCTAATGGACATAAATGATTGAAACTAGGACATGTAGACCAAAAATACGTGTATTTCTTTGGATGAATATATACACTTTTTGGTGACCCTTACCACAAGTGGTGGACCTTGAGACCAGTGGACTATAAGGACCTCCAAACAATACCTTGTACACTCAATCCTTCTTGGTATCTAGGTTGGACAAGTGGTGGACCTTGTTCAAATTCTCTAACCACTCTCTCTAACATGGTGACATAATTTAGGTGTGATAAATTCATATCTATGCAAACTAATATCAGTTTACGCTTGTTAATTTGAATTTGTTTGAATTTATGTACAATATAATGATTTGAGGTTTGCATATTTGAATTTAGGTGGTATAATGATATCTTTTTGTGGTAAACTTCAATTTAAAATCAATTTCGCAAGGAATATTTTAAATTTAAGTGGTAAAATTTAAATTTTTATAAAAATGTTTGAATTTTAATATTTGGGCGGGATATTTTAAAATTTAGGCGGGATATTTAAAATTTGGGAGGGATATTTTAAATTTAGGCAATCAGATTTTGAATTTTAAATTTAGGCAGGAAGGTTTTGAATTTATAGCGAGATCTCCCTTACATAAGAGAGTATAGGTTGGACAAGTGGTGGACCTTAAAGCTACAGCATCCATGCTACTGGACATGATAGGTAGGGAATCTAGTTGAATATTGTATGTATAATATATATGTAATAGATCTAGCTTGGACAAGTGGTGCACCTTGGAGCAAAACCCCATGTAAAACATATCATGCACATTCCAAGTGGTGAGAAAAAATATCATTTAAGATATAGCCTTATAGGTTGGACAAGTGGTGGACCTTAACACCAAAATATTCTTAATGTAATTACATAGAGTTGAAAGCTGGTGAATCTTGAGACCAAACCATGCTACTAGAAATAATAGCTTGGACAAGTGGTGGACCTTGAAAGTAATCCCCCCATATACGAAATATCGTGGGTTTAAGGTATTTTGATGGAGCCTAGCATCTTGGAGACACGGTGCACCTTGCTTCTCTTCATGTTTCAATGGAGCCTATCTTGGACAAATGGTGGAGCATCCTTCTCTCCATGTTTCAATGGAGCCTAGCTTGGACAAGTGGTGGACCTTTGCTTTTCTCTATGATTCAAGTGGTGTACCTTGGAACCAAACCCCCATGTAAAACCTATCATGGTCACTCCAAGTGGTGAGAAAGAATAACCTTTAACATATAGCCTTATAGGTTGGACAAGTGGTGGACCTTAACACCCAAATATTGTTAATATAATGACATAGAGTGAAAAAGTGGTGAATTTTGAGACAAAACCACTCATGCTACTAGCGATAATAGCTTGGACAAGTGGTGGAACTTGAACGTAAACCCCCCATGTTTCAATAGACTTAGCTTCGACAAATGGTGGAGCATCGTTCTCTCCATCTTTCAATGGAGCCTAGCTTGGACAAGTAGTGGACCTTTGTTTCTCTCTATGTTTCAATAGAGTTAGCTTGGACAAGTGGTGGACCTTGGAACCAAACCCCCATGTAAAACCTATCATGGTCACTCGAAGTGGTGAGAAAGAATAACCTTAATGATATATCCTTATAGGTTGGACAAGTGGTGGACCTTAACACCCAGATATTCTTAATATAATGGCATAGACTGGAAAAGTGGTGAATCTTGAGACCAAACCACTCAGGCTACTACCAATAATAGCTTGGACAAGTGTTGGACCTTGAATTTAAACCCCTCATCTACGACATATCATGGGTTTAATGTTTTTCGATGGAGCCTAGCATCTTGGAAACATGGTGCAGCTTGCTTCTCGTCATGTTTCAATGGAGCCTATCTTGGACAAATGGTGGAGCATCCTTCTCTCCATGTTTCAATGGAGCCTAGCTTGGACAAGTGGTGGACCTTTGTTTCTCTCTCTGTTTCAATAGAGTTAGCTTGGACAAGTGGTGGAGCTTGGAACCAAACCCCCATATAAAACCTATCATGGTCACTCCAAGTGGTAAGAAAGAATAACCTTTAAGATATAGACTTATAGGTTGGACAAGTGGTGGACCTTGAATGTAAACCCCCCATCTACGAAATCATGGGTTTAAGGTATTTAGATGCAGCCTAGCAGCTTGGAGACATGGTGCACCTTGCTTCTCTTCATGTTTCAATGGAACCTATCTTGGACAAATGGTGGAGCATCCTTCTCTCCATGTTTTAATGGACCCTAGCTTGCACAAGTGGTGGACCTTGGCTTCTCTCTATGTTTCAAGAGAGTTAGCTTGGACAAGTGGTGGACCTTGGAACCAAACCCCAATGTAAAACCTATCATGGTCACTGCAAGTCGTGAGAAAGAATAACCTTTAAGATATAGCCTTATAGGTTGGACAAGTGGTGGACCTTAACACTCAGATATCCTTAATATAATGACATAGAGTGATAAAGTGGTGAATCTTGAGACAAAACCACTCATGCTACTAGCGGTAATAGCTTGGACAAGTGGTGGACCTTGAACGTAAACCCCCCATGTTTCAATAGAGTTAGCTTCGAGAAATGATGGAGCATCCTTCTCTCCATGTTTCAATGGAGCCTAGCTTAGACAAGTGGTGAACCTTTGCTTCTCTCTATAATTCAATAGAGTTAGCTTGGACAAGTGGTGGAACTTGAAACCAAACCCCCATGTAAAACCTATCATGGTCACTCCAAGTGGTAAGAAACAATAACCTTTAAGATGTAGCCTTATAGGTTGTACAAGTGGTGGACCTTAACACCCACATATTCTTAATATAATGACATAGAGTGGAAAAGTGGTGAATCTTGAGACCAAACCACTCAGGCTACTACCAATAATAGCTTCGACAAGTGTTGGACCTTGAATGTAAACCCCTCATCTACGACATATCATGGGTTTAATGTTTTTCGATGGAGCCTAGCATCTTGGAGACATGGTGCAGCTTGCTTCTCGTCATGTTTCAATGGAGCCTATCTTGGACAAATGGTGGAGCATCCTTCTCTCCATGTTTCAATGGGCCTAGCTTGGACAAGTGGTGGACCTTTGTTTCTCTCTCTGTTTCAATAGAGTTAGCTTGGACAAGTGGTGGAGCTTGGAACCAAACCCCCATATAAAACCTATCATGGTCACTCCAAGTGGTAAGAAAGAATAACCTCTAAGATATAGACTTATAGGTTGGACAAGTGGTGGACCTTGAATGTAAACCCCCCATCTACGAAATATGGTGGCTTTAAGGTATTTAGATGGAGCCTAGCATCTTGGAGACATGGTGCACCTTGCTTCTCTTCATGTTTCAATGGAGCATATCTTGGACAAATGGTGGAGCATTCTTCTCTCCATGTTTCAATGGACCCTAGCTTGGACAAGTGGTGGACGTTTGCTTATCTCTATGTTTCAATAGAGTTATCTTGGACAAGTGGTGGACCTTGGAACCAAACCCCAGTGTAAAACCTATCATGGTCACTCCAAGTTGTGAGAAAGAATAACCTTTAAGATATAGTCTTATAGGTTGGACAAGCGGTGGACCTTAACACCCAAATATTCTTAACATAATGACATAGAGTGAAAAAGTGGTGAATCTTGAGACAAAACCACTCATGCTACTAGCGGTAATAGTTTGGAAAAGTGGTGGACCTTGAACGTAAACCCCCCATGTTTCAATAGAGTTAGCTTCGACAAATGGTGGAGCATCCTTCTTTCCATGTTTCAATGGAGCCTAGCTTAGACAAGTGGTGGACCTTTGCTTCTCTCTATGATTCAATAGAGTTAGCTTGGACAAGTGGTGGACCTTGGAACCAAACCCCCATGTAAAACCTATCATGGTCACTCCAAGTGGTACGAAAAAATAACCTTTAAGATGTAGCCTTATAGGTTGGACAAGTGGTGGACCTTAACACCCACATATTCTTAATATAATGACATAGAGTGGAAAAGTGGTGAATATTGAGACCAAACCACTCAGGCTACTACCAATAACAGCTTGGACAAGTTTTGGACCTTGAATGTAAACCCCTCATCTACGACATATCATGGGTTTAATGTTTTTTGTTGGAGCCTAGCATCTTGGAGACATGGTGCAGCTTGCTTCTCCTCATGTTTCAATGGAGCGTATCTTGGACAAATGGTGGAGCATCCTTCTCTCCATGTTTCAATGGACCCTAGCTTGGACAAGTGGTGGACCTTTGCTTCTCTCTATGTTTCAATAGAGTTTTCTTGGACAAGTGGTGGACCTTGGAAGCAAACCTCCATGTAAAACCTATCATAGTCTCTCCAAGTGGTGAGAAAGAATAACCCTTAAGATATAGACTTATAGGTTCGACAAGTGGTGGACCTTAACACCGAGATATTCTTAATATAATGACATAGAGTGGAAAAGTGATGAATCTTTAGACAAAGCCACTCATGCTACTAGCGATAATAGCTTGGACAAGTATCGGCCCTTGAATGTAAACCCCCCATGTACAAAATATCCTGGGTTTAAGGTATTTCGATGAAGCCTAGCATCTTGGAGACATGGTGCAGCTTGCTTCTCTTCATTTTTTGATGGAGCCTATCTTGGACAAATGGTGGAGCATCCTTCTCTCCATGTTTCATTGGACCCTAGCTTGGACAAGTGGTGGACCTTTACTTCTCTCTATGATTCAATAGAGTTTGCTTGGAAAAGTGGTGGACCTTGGAACTCAAACCCCCATGTAAAACCTATCATGGTCACTCCAAGTCGTGATAAAGAATATTCTTAATATAATGACATAGAGTGAAAAAGTGGTGAATTTTGAGACAAAACCACTCATGCTACTAGCGATAATAGCTTGGACAAGTGGTGGAACTTGAACGTAAACCCCCCATGTTTCAATAGACTTAGCTTCGACAAATGGTGGAGCATCGTTCTCTCCATCTTTCAATGGAGCCTAGCTTGGACAAGTAGTGGACCTTTGTTTCTCTCTATGTTTCAATAGAGTTAGCTTGGACAAGTGGTGGACCTTGGAACCAAATCCCCATGTAAAACCTATCATGTTCACTCCAAGTGGTGAGAAAGAATAACCTTAATGATATATCCTTATAGGTTGGACAAGTGGTGGACCTTAACACCCAGATATTCTTAATATAATGGCATAGAGTGGAAAAGTGGTGAATCTTGAGAGCAAACTACTCATGCTACTAGCGATGATAGGTTGGACAAGTGGTGGACCTTGAATGTAAACCACGCATCTATGAAATATCGTGGGTTTAAGGTATTTAGATGGAGCCTAGCGTCTTGGAGACATGGTGCACCTTGCTTCTCTTCATGTTTCAATGGAGCCTATCTTGGACAAATGGTGGAGCATCCTTCTCTCCATGTTTCAATGGACCCTAGCTTGGACAAGTGGTGGACCTTTCCTTCTCTCTATGTTTCAATAGAGTTAGCTTGGACAAGTGGTGGACCTTGGAACCAAACCCCAATGTAAAACCTATCATTGTCACTCCAAGTCGTGAGAAAGAATAACCTTTAAGATATAGCCTTATAGGTTGGACAAGTGGTGAACCTTAACACCCAGATATCCTTAATATAACGACATAGAGTGATAAAGTGGTAAATCTTGAGACAAAACCACTCATGCTACTAGCGATAATAGCTTGGACAAGTGGTGGACCTTGAATGTAAACCCCCCATGTTTCAATAGAGTTAGCTTCGAGAAATGATGGAGCATCCTTCTCTCCATGTTTCAATGGAGCCTAGCTTAGACAAGTGGTGGACCTTTGCTTCTCTCTATAATTCAATAGAGTTAGCTTGGACAAGTGGTGGAACTTGAAACCAAACCCCCATGTAAAACCTATCATGGTCACTCCAAGTGGTAAGAAAGAATAACCTTTAAGATGTAGCCTTATAGGTTGTACAAGTGGTGGACCTTAACACCCTCATATTCTTAATATAATGACATAGAGTGGGAAAGTGGTGAATCTTGAGACCAAACCACTCAGGCTACTACCAATAATAGCTTGGACAAGTGTTGGACCTTGAATTTAAACCCCTCATCTACGACATATCATGGGTTTAATGTTTTTCGATGGAGCCTAGCATCTTGGAGACATGGTGCAGCTTGCTTCTCGTCATGTTTCAATGGAGCCTATCTTGGACAAATGGTGGAGCATCCTTCTCTCCATGTTTCAATGGAGCCTAGCTTGGATAAGTGGTAGACCTTTGCTTCTCTCTCTGTTTCAATAGAGTTAGCTTGGACAAGTGGTGGAACCAAACCCCCATATAAAACCTATCATGGTCACTCCAAGTGGTAAGAAAGAATAACCTTTAAGATATAGACTTATAGGATGGACAAGTGGTGGACCTTGAATGTAAACCCCCCATCTACGAAATATGGTGGGTTTAAGGTATTTAGATGCAGCCTAGCATCTTGGAGACATGGTGCACCTTGCTTCTCTTCATGTTTCAATGGAACCTATCTTGGACAATTGGTGGAGCATCCTTCTCTCCATGTTTCAATGGACCCTAGCTTGGACAAGTGGTGGACGTTTGCTTCTCTCTATGTTTCAATAGAGTTAGCTTGGACAAGTGGTGGACCTTGGAAGAAAACCCCAATGTAAAACCTATCATGGTCACTCCAAGTTGTGAGAAAGAATAACCTTTAAGATATAGTCTTATAGGTTGGACAAGTGGTGGACCTTAACATCCAAATATTCTTAACATAATGACATAGAGTGAAAAAGTGGTGAATCTTGAGACAAAACCACTCATGCTACTAGCGGTAATATCTTGGAAAAGTGGTGGACCTTGAACGTAAACCCCCCATGTTTCAATAGAGTTAGCTTCGACAAATGGTGGAGCATCCTTCTCTCCATGTTTCAATGGAGCTTAGCTTGGACAAGTGGTGGACCTTTGCTTCTCTCTATGATTCAATAGAGTAAGCTTGGACAAGTGGTGGACCTTGGAACCAAACCCCCATGTAAAACCTATCATGGTCACTCCAAGTGCTACGAAAGAATAACCTTTAAGATGTAGCCTTATAGTTTGGAGAAGTGGTGGACCTTAACACCCAGATATTCTTAATATAATGACATAGAGTGGAAAGGTGGTGAATCTTGAGACCAAACCACTCAGGCTACTACCAAAATAGCTTGGACAAGTTTTGGACCTTGAATGTAAACCCCTCATCTACGACATATCATGGGTTTAATGTTTTTCGTTGGAGCCTAGCATCTTGGAGACATGGTGCAGCTTGCTTCTCGTCATGTTTCAATGGACCTATCTTGGACAAATGGTGGAGCATCCTTCTCTCCATGTTTCAATGGAGCCTAGCTTGGACAAGTGGTGGACCTTTGATCCTCTCTCTGTTTCAATAGAGTTAGCTTGGACAAGTGGTGGAGCTTGGAACCAAACCCCCATATAAAACCTATCATGGTCACTCCAAGTGGTAAGAAAGAATAACCTTTAAGATATAAACTTATAGGTTGGACAAGTAGTGGACCTTAACACCCACATATTCTTAATATAATGACATAGAGTGGAAAAGTGGTGAATCTTGAGACAAAACCACTCATGCTACAAGCGATAATAGCTTGGAAAAGTGGTGGCCCTTGAATGTAAACCCCGCATGTACAAAATATCCTGGGTTTAAGGTATTTCGATGAAGCCTAGCATCTTGGAGACATGGTGCAGCTTGCTTCTCTTCATGTTTCGATGGAGCCTATCTTCCACCAATGGGGGATCATCCTTCTCTAAATGTCTCAATGGAGCCTAGCTTGGACAAGTGGTGGACCTTTGCTTCTCTCTATGTTTCCATAGAGTTAGCTTGGACAAGTGGTGGACCTTGGAACCAAACCCCCATGTAAAACATATCATGGTCATTCCAAGTGGTGATAAATAATACCCTTTAAGATGTAGCCTTATAGGTTGGACAAGTGGTCGACCTTAAAACCTAGATCTTCTTAATATAACGACATAGAGTGGAAAAGTGGTGAATCTTGAGACCAAACAACTCATGCTACTAAGGATAATAGGTTGGACAAGTGGTGGACCTTGAATGTATACCCCCATGTACGAAATATCATGGGTTTAAGGTATTTCAATGGAGCCTAGCATCTTGGAGACATGGTGCAGCTTGCTTCTCTTCATGTTTCAATGGAGCCTATCTTTGACAAATGGTGGAGAATCCTTCTCTCCATGTTTCAATGGAGCCTAGCTTGGACAAGTGGTGGACCTTTGCTTCTCTCTATGTTTCAATAGATTTAGCTTGGACAAGTGGTGGACCTTGTAACCAAACTCCCATGTAAAACCTATCATGGTAACTCCAAGTGGTGAGAAAGAATAAAGTTTAAGATATAGCCTTATAGGTTGGACAAGTGGTGGACCTTAGCACCCAGATATTCTTAATATAATGAGATAGAGTGGAAAAGTGGTGAATCTTGAGACCAAACCACTCATGCTACTAGAGATAATATGTTGGACAAGTGGTGGACCTTGAATGTAAACCGCCCATGTACGAAATATCATGGGTTTAAGGTATTTCAATGGAGATTAGCATCTCGGAGACATGGTGTAGCTTGCTTCTCTTCATGTTTCAATGGAGCGTATCTTGGACAAATGGTGGAGCATCCTTCTCTCCATGTTTCAATGGACCCTAGCTTGGACAAGTGGTGGACCTTTGCTTCTCTCTATGTTTCTTGGACAAGTGGTGGACCTTGGAACCAAACCCCCATGTAAAACCTATCATAGTCACTCCAAGTGGTGAGAAAGAATAACCCTTAAGATATAGCCTTATAGATTGGACAAGTGGTGGACCTTAACACCGAGATATTCTTAATATAATGACATAGAGTGAAAAAGTGGTAAATCTTGAGACCAAACCACTCATGCTACTAGCGTTAATAGGTTGGACAAGTGGTGGACCTTGAATGTAAACCCCCCATGTTTCAATAGAGTTAGCTTCTACAAATGATAGAGCATCCTTCTCTATATATTTCAATGGAGCTTAGCTTGGACAAGTGGTGGACCTTTGTTTCTCTCTATGTTTCAATAGAGTTAGCTTGGACAAGTGGTGGACCTTGGAACCAAACCCCCATGTAAAACATATCATGGACATTTCAAGTGGTGAGAAATAATACCCTTTAATATATACCCTTATAGGTTGGACAAGTGGTCGACCTTAACACACAGATCTTTTTAACGTAATGACATAGAGTGGAAAAGTGGTGAATCTTGAGACCAAACCACTCATGCTACTAGAGATAATAGGTTGGATAAGTGGTGGACCTTGAATGTAAACTCCCCATGTACAAAATATCGTGGGTGTAAGGTATTTCAATGGATCTTAGCATCTTGGAGACATGGTGCAGCTTGCTTCTCTTCATGTTTCAATGGAGCCTATCTTGGACAAATGGTGGAGCATCCTTCTCTCCATGTTTCAATGGACCCTAGCTTGGACAAGTGGTGGACCTTTGCTTCTCTCTATGTTTCAATAGAGTTATCTTGGACAAGTGGTGGACCTTGGAACCAAACCCCCATGTAAAACCTATCATGGTCATTCCAAGTGGTCAGAAAGAATACCCTTTAAGATATAGCCTTATAGGTTGGACAAGTGGTGGACCGTAACACCCATATCTTCTTAATATAATGACATAGAGTGGAAAAGTGGTGAATCTTGAGACCAAACCACTCATGCTACTAGTGATAATAGGTTGGACAAGTGGTGGACCTTGAATGTAAACCCCCCATGTACGAAATATCATGGGTTTAAGATATTTCAATGGAGCCTAGCATTTTGGAGACATGGTGCAGCTTGCTTCTCTTCATGTTTCAATCGAACCTGGCTTGGACAAATGGTGGAGCATCCTTCTCTCCATGTTTCAATGGAGCCTAGCTTGGACAAGTGGTGGACCTTTGATTCTCTCTATGTTTCAATAGAGTTAGCTTGGATAAGTGGTGGACCTTGGAACCAGACCCCTATGTAAAACCTATCATGTGCATTCCAAGTGGTGGTAAATAATACCATTTTAGATATAGCCTTATAGGTTGGACAAGTGGTGGACCTTAACACCAAGATCTTCTTAATATAATGACATAGAGTGGAAAAGTGGTGAATCTTGAGACCAAAACCACTCATGCTACTAGGGAGAATAGGTTGGACAAGTGGTGGACCTTGAATTTAAACCCCACATATACAAAATTTCGTGGGTTTAAGGTATTTCAATGGAGCCTAGCATCTCGAAGACATGGTGCATATTGCTTCTCTTCATGTTTCAATGGAGCCTATTTTGGACAAATGGTGGAGCATCCTTCTCTCCTTGTTTCAATGGACCCTAGATTGGACAAGTGGTGGACCTTTTCTTCTCTCTATGTTTCAATATAGTTAGCCTATATTAGACAATTAGTAGACCTCGAATCTCTCCATGTTGTCTAGAGCTGAGCTTGGACAAGTGGTGGACCTTACTTCTCCCTTCCCTTAGTTTACTAGCTTAAAAGATTACTATGTATACTTGCTTAGATCTAACTTGAACAAGTGGTGGACCTTGTATTCACACAAACTTAATTCATTACAAAAAAGTATATGCTAAAATAACATTTGGTTTTTTTTGTTTCAGGAAAGATGGCTCCAAAAAAACAGGTTGCAAGGGTTGCTGTCTCAGTTGACTATACTTGCAATGATGTTAGCAAATGGTATTTGGACATACATGGTATAGAGGGTGCACAATTTCATAAGGTGTATCTATTTATTGCCAAAAAGGAGAATGATAGCTTGTTTGAAGATGTTGGACAAGTTGTGGAAGCATCTGTCTCTGTAGTTGATAGTCATCCAGAGGTGGAATGCATTGACATTCTAGTTCCAATGAATCTAGAATTTCAACTATCTCCAGGAGCATATGCATTGGAGCGCATGTCTAGAAACAAAGAAGAGACAATGTTTTCTTGAGGATGGAAGTTTGCAGAATCAAATCCAAACATCACAGCAGATCAACTTCAAAGCTCCATCATTGCCACACTACAACGAAAAAAGATGAAAGCTTCACGACCTCCATCCACAAAGAAGCAAGCAAAAGTGCAAAAAGTAGCAGCTAAGCGAACTAGTTCCATTTTGGATGTAGACAAGGCATCTTTGGCATCCTCATCAACAGAGGGTTCAATGTCAAAGATGAGAATTGTGGATCCAGATGTTTTAGAAGCTGAGGCCATGAAAGGACAAGAAAAAGATACAGGTGGAATGAATAAGTACATAAATTATTTTCCTTTCCAATATAGGGAATTTGATATCCCTATTCAAAATTGTTGGCTTGCTCCTGATCACTATAATGCACGTATTATGGATAAAAAACACGCTGAAAGTGTGTTATTTGGATTTTCACGGAGTACGACCAAGCCTGCAGCATGTGCATATTTGATGCCTGTTCAAAATGAAAAATCAAAGAAGGGGACTCCTTTGGATTATCATTATTGGATTCTTGATGGGCAGCATTCAATCTATGCTGCAAAAGTTTTGCTTCACAATGAACAAAACAACAAAGAGATATTTGAAAGACTGATAAGCGTGTATAAATTTAGAAAGGCTCGCATTGTTGTGAATGCTCCTCCATTTGTTGCAACTGCTATATCTGCCATTGCAAATGAGGAGGCTCAGGCATTGTATGTCAAGCAACCTTACAGCCAAATATTGAGACATTTACGGAGTCAATGGATCTTCTCAGGATGACCACCAAAGGCAGCAAGTGGAATTGCAGAGGGACATGCATCTCGTGCCGGATGGGATGTAAGTTATTTTCTGTCTTTTTGATAGTGTTTAATTAACAAATCTTGCTCAATAGTTTAATTATTTCTCTATTTCTTTTTAGGCTTTTCTTCGATTGGCAAGAATGAGTGCAGCAGTAAGTTGGATTGCTAAACAGGCACACATGGTCACGTACTCTGATTTAGTTTATGATTGCTGGATAGAAATCATTGAAAATCTAGAAGAGGAGAATAAGAAACCCCCAACAACTGTATTTAGATACCTTTGTGGCCTTGAGGAATCAGAGGTAAAGACTATTCAAGAAGAGATTAGAGATGAGAAGATTTTACTGTCAAAGAGTGCAAAGGATGGTGATGCAACTGACATGTATGATCGAATCAAGCAGTTGAAGCAAGACAAATTGATTCAAGATGCGCTTCTTGAAGGCTTCAACAATTTGAATGAGTCTTCACCATGTAAAGACTGGGAGGAGGTGGTCAAAATGTATAACATCAATGATGTTGTTTATAAAACAATTTTAATGCTATGCGAGGAATGGATCAATCTAGTTTGACGCGTGGAACAAAGAAAATGGCTTTTCCAGATGGAGCAATAAAATACATGCAATGGGCAATTCACCTTCAAAAAGAGAAAACTGAGCCTAGAGATTTGCCATGGTCAATCTATGTGGTGAGCCTACAAATGGAAGGCAATCTCTACTTGATGCACCACTTCAATAATAAAGTGCCTATTGGCTTATGTGTTTTAGATATGACAAAAAACGTTGGAGGCAATTTGAAGTGGAGTGAGGAGACATTTAACAATGCTTTGGATGGGATCTTGGCTATTGCTGGAGGGTCAACAGATCCTGGATTTGTCTTTCTTGCATTTGTGGATTTCACTAACTTCACAAAATTGCAATGTGCCTTTCACGCCATGGGAGATAATCTGAGCTACCATTGTTGTGGTGCATTGCATCACTTTCCATCAGCTCCTTGCAAAGGAGCAATTCAATTCCTAACAGTTATTGCCTTCTTGGGACAAGGCAATGCATTTGAAGACCTGAGAAGAAGATCAGAGGAGCATCCCATGCCAATTGATTGCTCTCTTCTTCAAGTAGCAGATAACGATATGTCAGATTTGCAATATTTGGAGGCCAAAAAAAGAGCTTTGGTCAAGCACTACATTCGTACATATTGTTTTGAAGACCGCAAACTTGTTGATGTTTTTGGTGATGGCTCCTTGGTTGCACAAGAAGGAATACAACAGAAAAAAGAAGTTATATGCTTAATTGATAGTGTGGAGTAGGCGAAAAACGTGGAGACCATGCTGCTAGACTTTGCTAAGTCTCATGAAGATATAGAAAAATGGGTTGGACTTCAACAATCCACTTCGCAATCAGATGACATTGTGCCTGTTACAGAGGAGTGCTCTCCACAAAGAGAAGAAGAACAACAACAACAACATCCTCTGTCAATGGAGGAACTTTTTGGAAATGGAGACACGTATGTTTTGAGTTTCTTGTGCATGTTAGTGTTTCTTGTTACTGATTTGATACTCTTAATGTTAGATTTTGCTTTATATAGTATTGATTGAGTTTGTATTTTTTATCTCAAGCATTCAAGGTTTGAATGTAAATAGTAAATTACTTGAGTTTTTGAATGGTGGATCTGTAGACTAAAACTATAACATTTAATACTCACAAAGACTTAATTACTTAAGAGCTTGAACTCAATAAGTTTTGGACCTTTTATCAATACCCCCTTGATATGATACATTAGATCGTAGCATGGTTAAATGGTGATGCTTCATAAATTGAACCTAGCTTAGACAGGTGTTGGAGCCTAAATTTAAACTAACCTTGCTAGAAGGGAGCTTATGTTTGGACTTTGAGAACTAGCATAAGTAATCAATTAGAGCATAGATTAGACATGTGGTGGTGGCCTTAGAGACCAAAATCTTAATGAGCTTGGAAAGGTATTTAAGTACTGCAATTTACTTAGTTTTAGTACTCATTAAATGCATAGCTTGACAAAAGGTGGACCTTACATGGATCCTAATTTCAAGAGGTGTGGTAGACCTTCAAACAAATCATATAGCTTGGACATGTGGTAGACCTTGCATGAAGACTAGTTTAGACAAGTGTGGTACACCTTGTAACCAACACCCATTTGTTATATTAGCTTGGACAAGTGGTGGACCTTGCTTTTATGTTTCAATGGAGCATATTTTGGACAGGTGGTAGACCTTGTTTCTCTCCATGCTTCAATGGAGAGAAACTTTAGCTTGGACAAGTGGTGGACCTTGTTTTTATGTTTTAAAGGAGCATATTTCGGACAAGTGGTAGACATAGTTTCTCTCCATGGTTCAATGGAACCCACCTTAGACAAGTGAAGTACCTTGAAACCAAACCCCCATAATACAACCTACTAAATAGGTTGGAAAATTGGTGGTATATGAAACCATCCATGATAGAGCATAGTATAGGTGAAAACGTAGTGGTCCTTATATCAATTACCCATGCATAGCTTGGACAAGTGGTGGACCTTGATTCTCTCTATGTTTCAATGGATCCTATCTTGGACTAGAGATATATCTTACTTAGTTCCATGCTTCAATGGATTGTAGCTTGGATAAGGAGTGGAACTTCAAACAAAACTCCACAGCATAGCATATATTAACAATTCATGGGTTTTATAGAGATTGTCTTGCCTATTTTGGAGAGTTGGTACACCTTTATTCTCCATTCTTCAATGGATCTGAGGTTGGACAAGCGGAGCTGGAGAAGTGGTCAACCTTAAAATGAAACCTCCCATGCTACAACCCATCATAGATCGTATATGTAGTGGACCTTGAAACTCTTTTATGTCCCTAGCTTAGAGAAGCATTGCACTCTTGATTATCTCCATACATGAAGGCAAGGTTGGACAAGTGGTGGACCTTCAAACCAGAATCTCTATGCAATAATAGGCAAGTGGTGGAGCTTGTTTTCTCCATGTTCCAATGGAGCCTAGCTTAGACAAACAATGGAGCTTGCTTCTCTCCATGTTTCAATGGATCCTAGCTTAGAAAAGTGGTGGAGCTTTGCTTCTCTCCATGTTCCAATGGACCATAGCTTAGACAAGTGGTAGACCTTGAAAAACACCCCCCGTATACAACATATTATGGGGTTTTCATGTTTCAATGGCTCCTAGCTTGGACAAATGGTAGAGCTTGCTTCTCTTTATGTTTCAATGGATCCAATCTTAGCCAAGTGGTGGACCTTGAAACAAGAATCCCCCCCCCCCCCATGTACAACGTATTATGGGTTTTGAAAGCACTGGGAGAAAATAATAGCTTTGATAAGTGGTGGACCTTGCTTCTCTCCATGCTTCAATGGAGCCGAGGTTGGACACATGTTGGAGAGAAGATGGTTGCCCATGAAATAAGACCATGCATGCTATAATCAATCATATGTTGTACACATGGTGGACCTTGCAATTGTTTTATATGCCTAACTTGGACAAGTGGAGGACCCTTGATTACCTCCAGATATCAACAACAAGCCAAGTTTGGACAAGTGTAGTACCACCAAACCAGAATCTATATGCTACAATAGAGTATAGGTAGGACACGCGTGAACCTTGATATCAAACCATCCATGCTACTAGAGATGATAGGTTTCACATGTGGTGGAACCTTGTATCAATGTTCTATGTGTAGTTTTTGACTAGTGATAGACCTTGAAACTAATCCCTCTAGGCTACAAGAAAAAAGAGATGGATGAGGAGGCTAGACTACTTTTGTTGCATCAATGCATCCCATGTTACCACATATACTATAGGGTTCTTGGATAAGTGTTGGATCTTGTGTCAATGCTCCATGTCTAGCTTGGACAAGTGGTGGACCTTGGTTCTCTCTATGCTTCAAATGGGCAATAGATTGGAGACACAGTGGCCTTTTTTTTCCAATGATTTTATTTTTTGGAAACCTTGGAGGCACCATGTAAGAGGCACTCTAAGTCTTCCATACAATGGACCTATTGGACTATAAAATAATGATATCTTTCTTTGATATTGTCATTATTTTATGCATAATATTTTCTTCTTTTTGCAGACACAAAGGAGTTAAGTGATATAAAAACTAGATGTATTTCACACTATGATTGGCATGAAGATCCTTTTGGGACACCAACTTTTCCTATTCCCAAAGATGTAATTTTCCATATTAACGGTGTGGATTTTGAAGTGCGACTTTCATGTATTGAAGGAGCTGGTTATGGGCTATTTGTGCATACTACCCTGGAAAGTGGTTTGACTATTCTAAACTATGGAGGGCATAAGTATAGATTTCAAGACTGGAAAAAGATATGCAAAATATTTCCAAGAGCTTATAAATATTCTCTTCTAGAGGATCCAAACATAGAAGAAGAGGAAGATCAATCATACATTATTGGTTGTGTAGAAGAAGGAAACGTGTCGGGCTATATAAATAGTTCTCACAGTACAAATGTCTGTCCCAACGTACGCTATACATTTGATCCAAATTTGCCACCTTGGCATAAATGCACCTCTTCACACATCAAGTCAGAAGAATATGGCCATGTATGCATTGAGACTATTTGTCAAGTTGAAGCAGGAGAGAGTTGTTTGCTGACTATAACTTTACTTGACATTGTAAAGTATTGTACATGGATGGAAATCTCAAGTACATGCATCATTTTCATTTTTCATGGATGAAATCTCAAGTGAATATAACATTTGATTATTGTTTAGTTTATGCTCAACGAGAATCTAGAGTGCTCTTATGCTTTGTGTGTTGTCTAACATATTTGACTACCTTGGCCATAGAATCTTGATTCTACTCTAGATTTGTGATAAATCTTACCAAAATTTAATCAATGTCTAGGTTGGACAAGTGGTGGGGCTTCAAACATTACTGTCTTAAACAAGTGGAGTTATCTTACTTGAATAAGTGGTGGCCTTTGAATCCAAATCTAAGCCAAATCTCTAATTATTTTCTTGTAGTCTAGGTTGGACATTTGGTGGACCTTGTATCCATGTTTCCTCAACAAGGGTGGCTTTTAGTTTTCACTTTAAGTACTCATCTTTAATAAAGTGTAGGATGGAAAATGTTGAGTTAGTAGATTGTATTTTAGACAAGTGGTGTTTGGTGTACGAATGCTGAAAATGGTTGCAAGGATTCTAACAACGACTTTACCTTAAATAAATTTCTTACTAGGAGTTCTACATATAAATATGGTGAATAAAATTCTAGTGGTTTTGAGATACCATTTGTGTGTGTGTTTTCTTAGATTCACAAACTGGGATGGATAATGCTCCTATGGTTCAGTCAACAACTATAGAATCCATAGATTCTATGGTTTCTAAAGTGCCCAAGATGGATGATATTTCTATACTAGAGTCTAGTGTTGTGCAACTTGAGCAAGCTTCCAATAATGAGAACCAAGAAATCGATGCTTCAAAAATGCAACATACATCAAAAGAGACTGAAAAGTCCACTCACGAGCTATTGCCAATTGGTACTACGTCATGTAGCGTAGATGTTGAGAAATCCATGCTTACAATTATATTGGATTTAAATGGTCTATTGTTGAAACGTTCCCCTCAACCATCCTCACACCACAACTCAGTGCAAATGGATTCAAAAAGATATATTATACTCAGGCCAGGTTGCATCCAATTCTTGAAGACTATTTTACAAAGGTTTAATGTTGCAATTTGGTCGACAGCTACTAGGAATAATGTGTATCAAATCCTTGCAGCACTAAACAACTTAGCTGAGGATACATTGCCTTTCTTTGCAATTTGGTCGCAAGATGTTTGCTACACCGCTCAAACTCAAAAATTGTTTAGACCCGACAATCCAAACGTTGAGGCAATGTTCAAGCCTCTAGCCAAAATTGCCATGGGGTTTGAATGTGATCCACAAAGAACAGTGCTTATTGATGACTCTCCTTACAAGGGATGTATTTCACCAGCAAACAATTGCATTTTTCCACCACAATTTGATGCTGAGAAGATGGTTGACAATATGCTCTTGGAGGAGCTACTGCCATACTTGATTCAGCTTGATGAGAGAAGGGATGTGCGTGATTTAATTGCTTCTAATCGTTATGGACAACCTATAGTGACAAATGATAGTGAATACAAACAAATCATGGAGTATTGGAAGCAAAAAAATGATGTTTGGTCAGCTAAGGTGTTCTTTACAAGAAGAATACCACCTGCAAAAGGTGACAGAGATGAAACTATCATTGAAGATGCAAGTGACACAAGCCACCGCAATGAAATGAGAAGAGCCCAAATACAAGAGATCTTGGCAAAGGAGCGTACACCCATTGAAAGCATGAAGGCGTCACAATTGACCACTTTAGCTAGGCAATTGGGTTGTAACACAAAAGGAGTTTTGAAGGCAACCACAGCAAAGGCTTATATAAATAAGGTGAAAGCTGAGAACAATCTTCTAAGGCTGGATAGAAAGCAACCCTAAGGTACTAGTGACATGTCATATATTCTTGATACACATGCTTGAACACTCATGTGCATGGTATCTAACAAATCTTTCTTTTTATTCCTTCCTTGCAGGATCTTACAAAGGATACTACTAGATGGAGCTCAATCAATAGAGATTTTGATATTTTTGCTCAAAATAATGAAGCAGTCACCTACATTTTTTGTTTATCAATTTCTTGAGAGACTTTATTTTAGTTTGTAATCATCAAATGAAATGAAAAGTATCCTTCTTATTAATTGTTGATCTTTTTTTTCTGTTCAAACCTTTCAATTGTGATTTATAGTTTTGTTAGCATGAGATTGTGCTTTTTTAGTTTGAAAAAACTGTCAAAGATCCAAGTCTTTTTGGCTTTACTTAAGTTATTAATTGTGAAAGATCCAAGTCTTTTTGCTTTACTTAAGTTATTGATTGCCTATGTAATAGTCCTTAAAACAATATCGGATGGCTTTCTTGCTCCCATGTCTCACATTGGTCTTTAGGTAAGAGTGGTGACCTTGAAAGTATGGTCTCATATCTCGATCAAGTGAAGAGACATGAAGCTTAAATATCACTACTATGTATCTAGTGTTAAACTCCATCGAGACAAAGAACTAGATAGCCAAATTGCAGTCGAGTTTAAGTGAAAAATCCATTTGAGCTAAGGTAAAACTTATAGTGCCTCATTTTTCTAGGATTCTACCCCATCAAGGAAGTTAGAATCTAGCACAAACCAATTAAGACTCTTTTGGAGCCTAGATAGGACAATTCGTGGAACTTATGAAACTTATTATTGAGTTAGAGTCTAGTTTAGATAAGCAAAAGATCTTCAAACCAGCACTTGACTTTCTTACTATTCAATATTCAAAGTCCCTTGGGCTAACAAATTACATACCCACTTGTAACCTAACTAATGAGTAATTATATAGATCTAAGCAAGTATATATAATGAGTCTTCAAACTAATAATCCAAGGAAGAGAGTAGCAAGGTCCACTACTTGTCCAAGCTCAGCTCTAGACAACATAGAAAGATGCTAGTTCTACTAATTGTCTAATTATAGGCATGGAGAAATGATAGAAGGTTGACCACTTGTCCAACCTATCATCATCTCTAGTAAGATGGGAGGTTTGGCCTTAAGATTCACCATGTAACCAACCTATACATCATTGTATTATGAAGAGTAAAAAAGCAAAGCTCCACCCACCACTTGTCCAAGCTAGTTCTAAAATCCACATGGAGATAAGCAAGCTCCACCATTTGTCGAAATCTCTCTTCCATCTCTCTTTTGTCACTCTTTTTTCCATTCCACCATGAAAAAACTAGGATGTTGTACAGAGTGGGGAACTTATTTAAGCTCCACCACTCGTCCAACCTTATAGTTGCAAAGTGTATGGGTTGTTTAAACTAGGTATGGGAAATAATTGAAGGTCCACCACTTGAAACATGGAGCGAAGCAAGCTCCACCATGTCTCCAATATGCTAGACTCCATTGAAACACCCTAAACCCATGATATTTTGTACATAGGGGATGTACATTCAAGATCCACCACTTGTCCAACCTAGTATCCCTAGTAGCTTGATAGCTTTGGTCTCAAGATTCACCACTTGTCCACTCTATGTCATTGTATTAAAAAGGATTGGGTGTTAAGGTCCACCACTTGTCCAACCTATAAGGTTATATTTAAATGTTTTTTTTCTCACAACTTGAACTACCCATGATATGTTTTACATGGGAGTTTTGTTTCAATGTCCACCACTTGTCCAAGCTAACTCTATTGAAACATAGAGAGAACCAAAGATCCACCACTTGTCCAAGCTAAGCTATATTGAAACATGGAGAGAAGGATGCTCCACCATTTCTCCAAGATAGGCTTCATTGAAACATGGAGAGAAGAAAGCTCCACCATGTCTCCAAGCTAGGATCCATTTAAATGCCCTAAACCCATTTTATTTTGTACATGGGGGGTTTTATTTCAAGGCCCACCACTTGTCTAACCTATTATCCCTAGTAGCACGAGTGGTTTGGTCTCAAGATACACCACTTGTACACTCTATGTCATTATATGGGAAGAACTATGTATTAAAGTCCACCACTTGTCCAACCTATAAGGTTATATCTTAAATGGTATCCTTTCTCACCACTTGAAATGCCCATGATATGTTTTACATGGGGGTTTCATTCCAAGGTCCACCACTTGTCCAAGCTAACTCTATTCAAACATAGAGAGAAGCAAAGGTCCACCACTTGTCCAAGCTAACTCTATTCAAACATAGAGAGAAGCAAAGGTTCACCACTTGTCAAAGCTAGGCTCCATTGAAGCATGGAGAGAAGTAACCTCCATCATTTTTCCAAGATAGGTGCCATTCAAACATGGAAAGAATCAAGATCTACCATGTCTCCAAGATTCTAGGCTCCATTGAAACACCCTAAAACCATGATATTTTGTACATGGGGTGTTTACATTCAAGGTCTACCACTTCTCTAACGTATTATACCTAGTAGCATGAGTGGTTTTGGTCTTAAGATTCACCACTTATCCACTCTATGTCATTATATTAAGAATAACTGGGTGTTAAGGTCCACCACTTGTCCAACCTATAAGGGTATATCTTAAATGGTATCCTTCACCACTTGTCAAGGTCCATCACCACTTTTCCAACCTGTAAGGTTATATCGTGAATGATATTTTTCCTTATCACTTGTAATGTCCATGCTATGTTTTACAAAGGGGTTTTGTTCCAAGACCCACCACTTGTCCAAGCTAACTCCATTGAAACATAGAGAGAAGCAAAGGTCCACCACTTGTCCAAGGTAGGCTCCATTGAAACATGGAGAGAAGGATGATCCACCATTTCTCCAAGATAGGTTCCATTGAACAATTGAGAGAAGCAATCTCCACCATGTCTCCAAGCTAGGCTCCATTGAAATACCCTAAACCCATAATTTTGTACATGACGGGTTTACATTCAAGGTCCACCACTTGTCCAACCTATTATGGTCTCAAGATTCACCACTTGTACACTCTATGTCATTATATTAAGAAGAACTATGTGTTAAGGTCCACCACTTGTCCAACCTATAAGGTTATATTTTAAATGGTATCCTTTCTCACATCTTGAAATGCCCATGATATGTTTTACATGGGGGTTTCATTCCAAGGTCCACCAATTGTCCAAGCTAACTCTATTAAAACATATAGAGAAAGAAAGGTCCACCACTTGTCCAAGCTAGGCTCATTGAAACATGGAGAGAAGGAACCTCCACTGTTTCTCCTAGATAGGCTCCATTGAAACATGGAGAGAAATAAGCTCCACCATGTCTCCAAGTTGCTAGGCTCCATTGAAATACCCAATACCCATAATATTTTGTACATGGGGGGTTTACATTCAAGGTTCACCACTTGTCCAACCTATTATCCCTAGTAGGTTTGGTCTCATGATTCACCACTTGTCCACTCTATGTCATTATATTAAGAGGAATTGGGTGTTAAGGTCCACCACTTGTCCAACCTATAATGTTATAGCTTGAATGGTATTTTTTCTCACCACTTGTAATGCCCATGACATGATTTACATGGGGGTTTTGTTCCAAGGTCCACCACTTGTCCAAGCTAAATCTATTGAAACATAGAGAGAAACAAAGGTCCACCACTTTTCCAAGCTAGGCTGCATTGAAACATGGACCTTAATACCAAATTATTTCTAGTAGCATGAGTGATATTTTGTACATGGGGGGTTTACATTCAAGGTCCACCACTTGTCGAACCTATTTCCCTAGTAGGTTTGGTCCCAATTTCACCACTTATCCACTCTATGTCATTATATTAAGAATAATTGGGTGTTAAGGTCCACCACTTGTCCAACCTATAAGGTTATATATAAATGGTATTTTTTCTCACCACTTGTAATGCCCATGATATGTTTTACATGGGGGTTTTGTTCCAAGGTCCACCACTTTTCCAAGATAACTCTATTCAAACATAGAGAGAAATAAAGGTCCACCACTTGTCCAAGCTAGGCTCCATTGAAACATGGAGAGAATGATGCTCCACCATTTATCCAAGATAGGCTGCATTGAAACATGGAGAGAAGCAAGCTTTACCATGTTTCCAAGCTAGGCTCCATTGAAACACTCTAGGGGGTTTTATTTCAAGGCCCACCACTTGTTTAACCTATTATCCCTAGTAGCATGAGTGGTTTGGTTTAAAGATTCACCACTTGTACACTCTATGTCATTATATTGTGTTAAGGTCCACCACTTGTCCAGCCTATAAGGTTATATCTTAAATGGTATCCTTTCTCGCCACTTGAAATGCCCATGATATGTTTTACATGGGAGTTTCATTCCAAGATCCACCACTTGTCCAAGCTAACCATATTTAAACATAGAGAGAAACAAAGGTCCACGACTTGTCCAAGGTAGGCTCCATTGAAACATGGAGAGAAGGAACCTCCACCATTTCTCCTAGATAGGCTCCATTAAAACATGGACATAAGTAAGTTCCACCATGTCTCCTATATGCTAGGCTCCATTGAAATATGCAAAACCCATGATATTTTGTACATGGGTGATTCAAGGTCAACCATTTGTCCACCCTATTATCCCTAGTAGGTTTGGTCTCACAATTCACCACTTTTCCACTCTATGTCATTATAATAAGAGGAATTGGGTGCTAAGGTCCACCACTTGTCCAGCCTATAAGGTTATACCTTGAATGGTATTTTTCCTCACCACTTGTAATGCCCATGACATGCTTTACATGGGGGTTTTGTTCCAAGGTTCACCACTTGTCCAAGCTAATTCTATTGAAACATAGAGAGAAACAAAGTTCCACCACTTTTCCAAGCTAGGCTCCATTGAAACATGGACCTTAATACCAAATTATTCCTAGTAGCATGAGTGATATTTTGTACATGGGGGGTTTGCATTCAAGGTCCACCACTTGTCCAACCTACTTTTCCTAGTAGGTTTGGTCGCAAGATTCACCACTTGTCCACTCTATGTCATTATATTAATAATAATTGGGTGTTAAGGTCCACCACTTGTCCAACCTATAAGGTTATATATTGAATGGTATTTTTTCTCACCACTTGTAATGTCCATGATATGTTTTACATGGGGATTTTGTTCCAAGGTCCACCACTTGTCCAAGCTAAATCTGTTCAAACATAGAGAGAAACAAACGTCCACCACTTGTCCAAGCTAGGCTCCATTGAAACATGGAGAGAATGATGTCCACCATTTATCCAAGATAGACTCCATTGAAACATGGAGAGAAGTAAGCTCCACCATGTCTCGAAGATGCTAGAGTCGATTGAAATACCCAAAACCCCTGATACTTTGTACATGGGGGGTTTACATTCAAGGTCCACCACTTGTCCAACCTATTATCCCTAGTAGCATGAGTGGTTTGGTCTCAGGATTCACCACTTGTCCACTCTATATCATTATATTAAGAAAAATTGGGTTTCCATATCTAAATGGATCTTTGCTTGGATAAGTGGTAGACCTTGAGACCTAAATACCCATTCTACACTAGAGCATTGGTTAAGCCTTATGCACTTCAAGCATACCTTTAACAACAAGTAGTAGTTATTAGTTGACTTAAGTCTAGTTGACCTCCATGGTATTGAGACTAAGAGAGAGTGTAGCATAAAAAAGAGTCAGGATTTTAATTTGACTTTCTTTCTATTAATGAGTAGATCATAGATGGATTTTGGTATCTAATAAAACCTTAGGGTAGACAATGTAAAACTCATGTCTATTGTTGTGTTTGCATTAAGTGTTCTTGTTCTTTAATTTCAGAACCATTACAGAAAAATGGATTGGCTATATGCTGGCATAAATTGAAGAAAACTATTGAATTACCCATCCAACCTCCTCCAAGACCTTGTCCAAGGAATGAATCACCTCCTTATCACCTACCACATTCTTTCAAGGACATCAAAAGAGTACTTATCTTGGATCTAGAGGGGTTACTTCTCAAGACAATTGAAATGAAACATGGAGATTCTATGCCATCTTGGGCTCAACACATGCGACTTGTGGAGGATAAAGATGAAGTTTATCATGTGGTGCGACCAGACGCACAAAGTTTTTTGGATTTTTGTGCTGAATACTTTGAGCTATGGATATGGAGTTGCTATAACTTAACAAGGGTGCAACGCATCACACAAAAATGTTTTCCTGAGCAGTATACCAAGTTCAAGGTAGTAAGAAAAATTGCCAAAATCCAAATATTATGTTAGGATTTACAAGGGTTTATCACAAAAATTTGAGTGATATTTGGAAGATATTTGAGGATTTGGATGCAAACAATACCTTAATTTTTGATGACACTCCATATAGGGTGATGTGGAACATGCCAGGGACATATCTTATATTTCCAAAGATGTGGAGGCAAACTTCCGAGCAACTTCAAAACTTCTTGCAGAGAACCATAATTCCATGGTTGGTAGGATGGTTGTATGCAAGAGATAAGAGAGTCTATACATACAACACAATTGTAAATCAGTATAGTGATTCTGAGACAAATTATGTCCTTGGTGTGTACTTGTCAACACGAAAGAATTGAATAAATATGGCCATAAGATGCTTTTTTTATTCTAGTGTGTATCTTTCAACATTTGTATAATTTGATATAGTCTTTTTTTTAAAAAAACAAAGTGTGTCAATTTTATGAACACTTGAATGGAGTGCACCCTACTCTAAGGGGACTTCAATGTACTATTGGAGTGCATCCTATTGTAAGGGGACTCTGATGTATTGCTAGAGTGCACCCAAATTTTTGGAGACTCATTTTTTATTTGATTGGGGCCTATGTTGGGTCATATAGTAAAAAAATTCATTTTTTGTCAATTCATATCGAGGTTGCATTTATTTGTAACTATGAGAGAATTGATGTTTGATGTCAAAATAAAACTTGTAAGTATGGATCAGAGAATTCATGGACTTTAAATATGTGAGAGGGATCTTTTTCTTGGGCACAAATGTTTGCTTCAAGAATTTTGTCATTACATACTTTATGTGAAAGAGTTTTAGACCCTAAAAGACTTTGAAAACAAAACTATGGAATCTAAGTGCATGTATTCTTGAATGGCTTGAAAGTTGATGTATACATGCATGTCGCCTTGATGAAGATTTAGATCTGACAAGATGCAAAGCTAGAATTCTTGGACGTTACCTTTGTCAATTTGGTAATAACATATTTAACTTTCTTTTATTATGGGTGGAAAATATATTATTATGTGCATTTGGAACCTAATTGCTTGACCTTCAAACCAAGATTCCTATGTTATTTTTTCATATACTTTTTTGTAATGAATTAAGATTGTGGATACAAGGTCCACCACTTGTTCAAGCTAGATCTAAGAAAGTATATATACTGAGTCTTCAAACTAGTAAACCAAGGGAAGAGAGAAGCAGGGTCCATCACTTGTCCAAGCTTATCTCTAGACAACATAGAGAGATGTTAGGTCTACTAATTGTCCAATATAGTCATGGAGAAATGATAGAAGGTTGATCCACTTGTCCAACCTATCATCTCTAGTAAAATGGGAGGTTTGGCCTTAAGATTCACCATGTAACCAACGTATACTTCATTGTATTATGAAGAGTAGAAAAGCAAAGCTCCACCACTTGTCTAAGGTAGTTCCAAAATCAACATGGAGAGAAGCAAGCTTCACCATTTGTCCAAGATAGGTTCCATTAAAACATGGAAAACCTCATATATGTTGTACATGGAAGCTTTTTTCCAAGGTCCACCACTTGTCCAAGCTAGGATCCATTAAAACATGGATAGAAACAAGGCTCCACAACTCATCCAACCTTTATAGCTGCAAAGTGTACCGGTAGTCTAAACTAGGCATGGGAAAATAATAGAAGGTCCACCACTTATCCAATATATTATCTCTAATAGCATGGGAGGTTTGGTCTCAAGATTTAGGAATTGGCTAACCTGTATTTCATTGTATTATGATGAATTTGGTTTTAAAGTCAACTACTTATCCAAGCTATAAGTTTATATCTTGAATGGTATTCCTTCCCATCACTTAGAAAACCAATGATATGTTGTACATGGGGGGGTTTGTTACAAGGTCCACCACTTGTCCAAGCTAGTTTCATTGAAACATGGATGAAGACAAGCTCCACCATTTGTTAAATCTAGACTCCATTGAAATCTAAAAATCCATTCTATGTTGTACATGGGGTTTTTGTTTTAAGGTCCAACACTTGTCCAAGCTAAGATCCATTGAAACATGGAGTAGAGAAACACTCCACCACTTGTCCAAGCTAGGAAACATTGATAGTAGTTGGCTTAGTTTGAAAGATCCACCACGTGTCTAAGCTAACTCTATTGAAACATAGAGAGAAGCAAAGGTCCACCAACTGTTCAAGCTAGGCTCCATCGAAACATGGACAGAAGCAAGCTCCACCATTTATCCAAGATAGGCCCCATTGAAACATGGAGAGAATCAAAGGTCCACCATTTCTCCAAGCCAAGCTCCATTTGTCCAACCTAGAAGGTTATATCTTAAATGGTAATCTTTCTAATCACTTGGAATACCCATGATATGTTTTACATGGGGGTTTTGTTCCAAGATCACCACTTGTCCAAGCTAACTCTATTGAAACATAGAGAGAAGCAAAGGTCCACCACTTGTCCAAGCTAGTCTCCATTGAAACAAGGAGAGAAGCAAGCTCCATCATTTCTCCAAGATAGGCTAGCATGGATAAGTGCACTTTGAAACCAACCTTCCTATGAGGCAATAGAGCATATGCTACATATTTTATGTATGCCCCATGCCTCAAATTAAGAAGTTATAGATTAGAAGTGGACCTTTCTTGAATGTCACATGCAATAAATTAAGGAAAAATAGCCAAGTGGATTGTATTCCTCAATGGATCCTTGCTTTCACAAGTTGTGAACCTTGAGTCACTTTTACATTAACTTGGACAAGTGGTGGACCTAGAAACCAAGCTCTCCATGTTGAGATAAGTTGTAGGTAGGACAGTAGAACATAGACAACGATAATGGATGCAATATACTCGTCTCCTAATAATCCAATTGATTGAAACCATGGTACTTTAGTTGTTTTCATTGTGTATTGTATGTGCATAAAGTGGAATGAGACCTTAAGAAAACTCAAATTTTTGACAAAATCTCTATATTTTGTACATGATATATTGAAAGTTGTCCAACCTAGGAATTGGGATTTTCCCACTTTACCTAATATGGTCTTGAATGTATATATAAAACCTTATACTCACAAAAACAAGATAAAAAAGTACAATAGCAAGAGCCATAACACAAAATCATAAAAACACATTATGCACAAGAGCACAACCCTTGTAATATTTGCACTCTAACCATCATCTATTTGCGTGTACAAATATGGCTAGTACGCTAGAGCCATCCACTCTTGCCTTGGGGTGACTCTTGCCTTGACTCTCTAGGGGGAGTGCAAAATAATTAGGTTAGGGTTCCTTATGTTTTTTAATTGTATTCAATAAGTATTGGTACCTTTTCCCACTGATGTGCCTCTTAGAGGTATTCTTTGTGTTTCCTAGTGTGTACAAGAACGTGTTGCTATTGTTAGGATTTAAACCTTCATGGAATCTTTCTCTCGTTCACACTTCAAATAAAGCGCAACCATCAACACAAACAGGTGTTTCTTGTCCATTAGCATTACCCCTTATCTTTTTGCATCCATGTTTGTCTGCTTTAATTGGATTGGTAACATAATATCCACCACATTTGCTTAGTATAAAACATTAAATTCAATTTAATTTTTGTTCATAATCACTTGTCTAGATTTAAAAATCAAGCAGTCCGACTAAGCTAGTTTGACCAAGCTAGGCGTTAGAGATCTTCTCTTAATACCATGGGGAATGCCTTCCTAATAATCAATGGTTACTTAGGTTCTTAATCTGGTTTAAGCAGCATTGTGTGAAATGTATTAGGGCTTAGTTCCTATTGACCTTTAGCTTAAGTATTATAAAGGGAGTTTACTAATGTGATGAGCGTGGGAAGGGTAACAGTGTTATATGGCCCCCCAGAGTTACAAAATTAAAATACTAAAAACGTACAAACAAAAAAAAATTCAAAGTGCCACAATGTAAAATCTTAAGCTGGAAGAAAAATCTCAGCTTGATTTAATACTTTACTCACATGTATTGCCTATGGTACTAGAGCCCTAGAGGTTCCCAGTGTGGGCGCTTTTCCTTGAAAAACAAAAAACCCAAGGCATACAAAATAAGCACACACATCAAAATTAAAACAATGTGAAAAGACTTTGGGGGGTCAAAGAAAAGAAAATAAGTCAGGCGATGATTTCATGAGCAATTCCTTTTATCGTAGCTTAACTACAAGGTCTTCTAGGTATAGCCTCTAGTCAGCCCTCGGGCATGAAATACTTGTCTCTCGCGATTAAACAACTTAATTGACCAGAGAAAATTGAGAAGCTTGTCCACGGTATTAATAGTCGATCTTTAGTGCCTTTCGACCGTTAAATTAGCGATCCCAGACTTGTTTAATTTTTTACCTTCCCAACTGTTTATGCATTTGATTATATTGCAATTTAATGTTTATTGTTGACAAATGGTTTAAAATTCTTCTACCAATTAATTTGTCTACGTAAAACTCCATATGCTTTTTAATTGTATATGAGAATGCAATTACTGTGCCAATGTTGTTTGATTTTGTAGTGACTGAAGAAGGCTAAGGACATTCATCACAAATGCTCTTCCACCTCGACGAACGAGCTTCAACTCAATAGCTTCCGAGGATGGAATCTACATCAGGAAGGGGGGCATATTAACCCTCACGCACATTCCTATCACCTAAGACGGACGTCGTATTAATTATTTGGTAGAATCAGGTACCAGGCTTGTCGGTCCAATAGGAAAAGGATAAGAGTGATCGCCCATGAGAGGCGCACTCTAACTGGAACATTCAAGGGATTAGTTGGCTAAGCATGGACGCCCAAGGTGAATGGGGCGAGCTCATATAAAAGTCAACTAGACCTAAAATTCACTCATTCTTTCATTTGTGCAATTGAAGAGTGCTCTTGCTTCATCTCCCTCTTCTTCTTCTTCATCTCCTCCTCTGTGTGTGTATGCGTGAGAGAGAGAGAGAGAGGCTGTGATCAAGCATTGTGACAGTCACACGAGCGACGAGGCGGTTGAGCACGGCGTAGGGGCATCTCCCTCTTCTTCACGGCGAAGAATCTTCCACGACAGAAAGCGTAGAGTGGTGAGTGACACACCATCGTTATCTTTGAGCTTACTAGTTTAAGCTAGTTGCGTGCTTGGAGCCATTTGTGGCTCTCACACAGTGTATCGGCAAGTCCCTTGCATTGACACGTGTGACAGACGCGCACAGCACTTGAGGGAAAGCTTTCAAGAAGAGGAGGGAGTCATTCGCAAACATCTTGGTCAGGAGATGGTTGTTATCGAGCAGAGTTAACCCTTGTATTTCCCCCTGCTCAGCAGTCAGCAGCTTCGAGCATCGTTAATAGAGGATGCGATCCAATAGCAAAGAGAAGCAGGGCTAGGGGACATCCTTGCTTGATCAATCTTTTAGCTTCAAAGGAGCCCACAATTCAAAAGGCAGTTAATGGATGTGTGTCAATTGGCTCAACGCATGGGGGTCCTTTGATGACTATGTTTGGGAAGCGTTATGTAGGAATATAGGAATAGCTTTTCCATAATACATGATGCATATCTAAGGTTTCGTAGGACCATGGATAGTCAAAGGTTTTGATAGCGATAGCAAGAGTAGAAGCATGCATGTGTAGATATTGAGTACAACATAAATGGGGGTTTTGAATGTTGGAGAGGTGATGGTATGTGGACTTTGTGTGTTTTTTTTTTTTTTTTGCCGGTGGGTTTTTTGTTTTTTTTTTTGTGGGGGGGGGGGGCAAAACGATATTTGGAGGTGAGTATGCTCAATAGTACTCGGAAAAACAAAAAGAGGTTTAGTGTAATCTCACCTATAAATCTTGAGATTTACCTCTAAGATTTGAATGTGTAGATCCAAAAACATTCCAGACAAAAAGCTTATCATGAACTGTTTGTGCTTTGTAAGGGCATCACATTTGGCATACATATCCAACTACTCATCGCCAACCACAACATGTTCTCCAATAGCCCCCGACTCGCAATCTCATTGTGAGTTCTCTCACCGACGTGATGGCCTTGCATAATTAGGCCGCATACCTTCAAAGTGCAAGCATATAAGGAGAAGCAGCCTAGAGCTCCCTTGAAGGCCTACCCTTTGTCTTTGGTTAAATCAAGCTAGAGCTTCCTTGCAATATCCATGTTAGGCATATCTAGCAATCAACGCACTCCTAGAGATGACATTTTAGACAATAATATCATCAAGAAATTTAAAATGCTTTTGTAAGGGAAATAAAACATGTCAGTACATAACATTTTTGTGATGCAGTGAAGGAGTAGCAATGAGAATGAGATGACAAACAATAATCATTTGCGCTATGTTAACCCTCATGACTCACGGACACCTTATCACCTACGACAAACGTTGTAACCTATGGCGGACATTGTATTATTTATTTGGTAAGTCAGGTACCGGGCTTGTCGGTCCAATAGGAAAAGGGTAAGAGTGATCGCCGATGAGAGGCGCACTCTAACTAGAACATTCAAGGGATTAGTTGGCTAAGCATGGGTGCCCAAGTGTGAATGGGGCTAGTTCATATAAAATTCAACTAAACCTAAAATTCACTCATTCTCTCATTTGTGCAATAGAAGAGTGCTCTTGCTCCATCTCCATCTTCTTCTTCTTCATCTCCTTGTGTGTGTGTGTGTATGCGTGAGAGAGAGAGAGAGTGCGATCGAGCATTGTGACGACGGCACGGCGGCGGCGAAGCGGTTGAGCACAGCGAAGCGGCGGCTCCTTCTTCTTCGCAATGAGGAATCCTCCACGAAGCAAGCGTAGAGCGGTGAGTGACACACCATCGCCTTCTTTGAGCTTACTAGTTTAGGCTTGTTGTGTGCTTGGAGCCATTTGTGGCTCGCACACGGTGTATCAGCAAGTTCCTTGCATTGACACGGGTGACATACGTGCACATTTTTGGCGCCGTTGCCGGAGATTGCCATACACTAAGCTTGAATGGCACTCTGTGCTTCTTTTGTGGTGCAATTTCTATTGTAGGAAAGGTAAGGAAGGAGGCTGTGTGTGTTGAGAAGAGGGATTTGGTGTTATCCTGTGTGTTTATTTTGTTAATGGAGTTTTCAAAGGTACTGTGTTTATTCTTTGTGTATTAAGATTGTTAGTTTTCTTTGTTAACGGAGTTTTCAAAGGTACTGTGTTTATTCTTTGTGTACTAAGATTATTAGTTTTCTGTGTACAGTAAGTAGGAAGTAGATCTGTGAGAGTTAATAGGGTGTGTTAGTGTGTAACAGTAGGTGTATTAGTTAGAAGTAGGTAGATAGAGTGTGTGTGTGTCTCGCGCAGGCCGCGGCGACCTTATCTTTTTTTTAAAATAAAAATAAAAATAATAAAAATAATAAGTAAATAAAATTTAAAGGTAGGACCGGGATCGAGAATATCTCCCAGACCCAAGCCCAAGCTCACGCTCAGGCCTAAGCCTCAATTGCCTTTTAAAAAAACGAATTTTAGCTTTACACGTAGCTAAAAATCGATTTTTGGAGGACCAACGGAACGTCAGATGCCCGAAAATTGTGTTGTAAAGCACACAGCAACCCTCTAAATGATACGCTCATTTCCAGCTACCACACACTTTAATCAAAAAAATCAAACATTAAAAATATTAAAAACGTAAAAAACAAGAGTGAAAACGGACGCGTAAAAAAGGTAAACGGTTTACTCGCCGACGTTTGTAGGGTGCCAAGGTACATGCATCTGCGGTCTGGTCGTGTGCTAGAGACGGAGCAACTAGAGAGAATTTCGACTTACGCGAGTTCTCAAGATCCACCTACTTTAGGTTCTGGACCCTCGTCGGGGACCCAAGGTAGTACAAACCAAGACCCGAACATAGCGGCTAGTGACTCTTCCTCTAACTACGACATCATGGAGGGTTTCCCAATGCCTAATCCCGATAGCTCGAGCCAAGACATGCATGCCATGGGTTCTCAATCCGGGCCGAGCGTGCTTAGCCGCCTGAAGGAAACCTTTAGTAGAGCCACTCGCTCCGAACATGGAGCTAATGATGTAAATGAGGGGGGTGGGGAAGTAAATTCCATTCGTGACAAACGTAGACCCTATACCGTTAGAGTATGTGCACATGAATACTTCATTCACTACACCTCCTGACACTTCAGAGTTATTTCCCTCCGAGGTCATATTACCCGATAGTAGAAGCCTTGCCAAAATGCAAGAGGTTGAGCGATATATCCTTGCAGCGAGGGAAAAGGAAGTCGAGAGCTTACGCAAGGTGGAGCAACGAAGAGAGTTAAAAGCAAAAACTTTTATGTCAATATCCCTGCTAAGAGAGCAATCAAGTGCTCCTGATTTAGCAACCGCTAAGGGCCAACCCCTAGAAAGCAACATTGCATCTAGCTCAAAGGACACCCCTAGCACCTCAATCCTAGATGGAGTGTTCTTAAATAAGAACTGGGAGTACGAATTACAAACAGAGACTCTGACCGACCTATACACATGTCACACCTAACATGTGGGTTGGTTAGGTGTCCTACAATCCACAATGGGTGCTACTAGTGTAGAGGATCAACAACAAAGAGTTTGTGAGGTCATCCATAGGGTCATTGAGTTAGAGAGACAGAACAAGGGGATCAACATGCCTTCAACGGGTCTCATGAGATTCTTGGATACAGGGAAGGCTAAACAACCGACCTTATCGCAAATGGAGAATCCCTTGGTAAGTCTGATGGATCCCCCATATGTTGTTTCTCCAGGGGTCTCAGTGCAATCTGAGCCCACAAGTGATAGCTTCACCTTTCAAACTCTAGCTCATCTTTCCCTTGATGAAACGACGGCTACCATGCCTACCCCAATGATGGGCATGCTGGGAAACATGTTATGGACCGCATTTGTTAGTAAAGCACCACTACATGGTAGCTCAATACCTGCAACAGTACCTACAAGTGTGTACCAATCGTATGCACCTATGGGTCATCACACTCATGTAGTCTCTACCCCTCCCATTGTTTCAACTACCTATGCTCAACAACCACAATACATAAGTTCTTATTTCCATGGGACTATACCGGCTAGCATTAGCGTCTCACATCCGACGCCTGCTATGCCCAAGGCCACCCATATGAACTATGGACCACCACATGGCACAACACCGTACCCAACGTGGAACCCAAGGGCTTCCTATGCGCCAAGCCCAATGCCTTCACCCACGGTGCTACTCATTTAGGTGACTTGGCAACATTTTCTCAAGCTATCGGTCGATCTATTGCTGAGCATATGCGCTACGCGCCTGATAGAGAGCCTAGAAGTAAGGCAGTACAAATAGCCAAGCTCACACAAAAATTTAGTGGAGATGGGGATGTGAGAAAGCATATCGAAGTGTTTGAACAAATATGTGATTCTCTAGGAGAACACAATGACCTACATAAGAGCAATGCTTTAGGTCTAACCTTAAGTGGAAAGGCTGGGGATTGGTATAGAACCCTAAGGGTGGAAGAAAAAACGATTTACCCTACTCTTAGGAGACTGTTCTTAAAACAATACATACGAGAGGGAGTGTTTTGGGGTGTATCCTCTCAGCTCCAGAAAGCCCAACGAGAGGAAGGAGAGTCGGTGAGAGACTTTATAAGTCGCTTGAAGCATTTGAATTCTCGTTGTAATCCAAATGAGCACTTCAAAAATAACCAATTGCTTGATAGATTCATAAAGGGATTACGACATGAGGATATCTACAATGGCCTAGTCATTAGAGGTATCACCACTTGGGAAGCAGTCACCACCAATGCGATCCAATTAGAGGATAATTTAATGATTCAAGGAGAAAGAGTGTCAATTGAGACTAAATCTATTAGCTCGCAAGCATCGGGGCATCAACCAATGACCCTAAAGCCTATTGCTAAGGAGACAAAGATATATGAGATGACTTTAGCAGATCTCACCAAGGCTATTCAAGAGAGTCTTAGAGACAATCGTGCTCCGCAAAACAATCATATGTATCCAAGAAAGGGAGCACCAATGGTGCTCAGTATGCTATGGACCGCATAGTACCAGTGAATGCCCTACTTTTAGAGTAAAATTCAATGGGAACTGCAATGCATGTGGAAGGTATGGTCATCAAGATAAGGATTGCATAGTATTTAAGTGTGCGATGGACAATAGACCAACCTTAGCATGGACAAACACACCTGGAGTGCCTGCATTGATGCCGGCCCACCTCTTGAACAAACAGCACAACACATGGTCCCTAGGGCCCAAAATGTTGTTCAAACAACACCCTTACCACCTCCAGTGCTAGGACCGCAACCACCACATCCGAGAATCACTTCTGTGAATCAAGTGGGTTGTGAGTCATCTATTTCTTATTTGGATGGCTGTGAGGAAGATATAGATCCTAATATCGCCTATGGGATGGATGTGCTTGAAGAAAGTCCACAATACTACATGGAGGACTATTGTGGACAAGTCAACATTGTATATCAAGTAGTTGCTCTTGCGGCAAGAGGCCAAAATATGAATTACACTGCTAAGAGACCACCTCTTCAATGCTATGAGTGTGGAGGTCCACATCGTGTAGCCGAGTGTCCTATTAGGCTACAAAAGAATGCCACACTAATGCAAACCATTCAAGCAAGCACGTCTACAATGCCGATACTCATGTGTAATTGATGTGCCATAGATCATTTGATTGCCCAATGTCCAAATAATCCAATGCATCGAAGATCACGCCATTAAATTTCATTGAAGTTACTGAGGAGCCATCACAAAGGACACATGTGGTACGAATAAACGTACTCACACGATCAATGTTGCAGAAATAAAATTATATTCTTGAGGAAAGAGACACGGCATCAATTGCCCAATCTCAAAAAAAGAAGAAAACACGAAGGAAGAGATCGCAAAAAGCAGCAAAGTCAGACCCTAGTTCAAAGAGCAACATAGGGACTAGTGAGAACCCCGTATATATGAACGATGCTGAAGACGATTCTAATTCACGTGAAACCATGGAGACCAAAACGACCTATAACATAGAAACCAACAAGGAAGATCTTCATGAGCCACAATGGCCAGGATCCAAAAAGAAGATAGGAACTTACCCAAACCCTACAGAGGAGATTGAGCGAGTCAAGCAATTAAGGAGTTTGGTAGAAGATACCCAAAGGGATCTAGAACCAGCACCTAGGAAGATCCAAATTACAAACACCGTGTTCCCTACGCAACAACAAACCTCACCAAGTCCATAGACCCTGGCATACCTAGTGTCATCCAAGAAGAAAGTGACTTAAAGTCATGGAAAGTGGGCGTACTCACTTCTTGATGGAAAGAATGTTTACAGAGGGACTACCTGATCCTATCGAAGAAATGGAGATCCCATCTTCCCCACGTCAAGGGACTCAAGGCCAAAAGGTGTCGTTAAACATTGCCAAATTGATGGATTTCATGTCTTTAGAAGTTAGAATCACCATGATGTCCAAACTATATAAAGACCCTGAGCTAGTCTCAGCTCTTTGAGCCTTCCTCAATGGAGAACTAAAGCTTGGGCTACCACAATTTTCACAAATGGATGGAGCTGGGGAGATGCCAATAGAGGAGGAATACATAGATCCACAACCCAACCTAGATGAGAACCTTGTTATAAAAATACCTGTTAACAAGTTGGGACAATACTTTGAGGGTGATGAATCCAATGTGACTATACCAATCACTACTAAGGGATTAACTGTCAAGGGAATCCTTGATGGTGGCGCTGGGGTTAGCATTGTGACTAAAAATTGTTGGGAAACTATGGGAAGACCTCACCTTGCGACCACAACCATAGTAGTGAAGATGGCCAATGGGTCTATTGTTAAACCTATTGGGATGCTAGAAGATCTCAAGATCAAGGTCTTTGGACATAAAATAAGGATTACCTTTATTCTTATGGATTTCTCCAAACACACTATGGCATCAGAGATGATCTTAGGACGTCCTTTCATGATGGAAGCAATAATGGTGCATGACTGGTCCAAAAAACATGTCTACCTGCAGTTCCAAGATTCTGTCATTCGAGTGGTTCTTGTGACGAGTCGAGCACATCCTCTAGGAAACAGGTAAATTAATTGATCATAGATCAGACACCACAGTTCACTCGGCCCCATTGCAGTATTGTTATACGTGTAAAGCGGACACTGATGTTGGGGAAGATTCTCCTTATATGGATGTACTACCTGGGATGATTGAGTCGGACAATGTGGATTGGGTCCACCTAGCAGCAACCATAGACACTTGGGGAAATAGGGGGACGACCTGGGTAACACCTGAGGGGGATGAAATACCACCACTTGTACCCTTAAACCATCTAGAAGCAATGCATATAGCTTCTGATGATCTACAAGATGAAAGTTTGACTGGAATTGAAACCAGTAGAGCCTCACAAGACTATAGCCCACACGATTTGGGGTCAGAATTATCAGTTGAAATTGACTCTGAGGACGAAGAATCTGAGTTAAATCTTAGTGCAAATGTGGGGACAAACCATTTAGGGCCCAGTGGTAACCTAGATGATAATCTATCCAAGGGAGCAGAAGACACAAGTAGTGTTTCATCTAGTGAGTCTTCACTAGAAATCGACCGTAATCGAGAATTAAACAAGAAGAGTAAGAGATATAAGAGGCGACAATATCGAGCAAATGTGCGTGCTATAATAAATGAAAAGAAATCTACCGTAGAATGGCTTAATTATATAAGGGCATGTGATGCTCATCGAAAGTTGGTAGATAACTGGGGTGAATACTTTCAAAGCGTTATGTGGTGTAGTCCACAACCCATTGACATCGCACAACTAGAGTCTATAGAGAAGCCAAAGTTGAGCTGTACCGTAAGGAGACGACAAAATCGAGAGTTAGCTCAACAACAAAAGGAATCAGAAGTTAAATCACAGTCCACAGAACAACAGGACCCCACAGACTTACACCTTGCACCTGAACATTTCAAATCCTATACCACAGAGGAACATAAGGTTGTGTATACAAAGGCTGAAAGAAAACCTATCGATGGGAGCAATGGAGTCTATGATGGTCCAGCGATAGTTAAGGAAATAGAGTTAGCAGACCCAGGAGAAGAGTCTAAACCTATTTTCATTGCCCAAGATCTGACCGAGACTGAGAAGTGTGTACTTACAAAACTTCTCAAAGAATTCAGGGATATATTTTCCTGGACTTATCATGATATGAAAGGTGTTCCAGCTTCCGTGGTGCAACACAATCCCTATGAATAGCAAGGCTAAACCAGTTTAGCAATGACCCTACCCAATGAATCCTAAATATGCAAAAATTGTTCAAGAAAAGATTGAAAAGCTTGTGGAATGCGGGTTCATATACCCTATTGAGCACTCAGAATGGGTGTCACCAATAGTGATTGTGCCAAAAAAGAATGGGAAACTCAGAGTGTGTGTGGATCTCAAGAAGGTCAATGCCGCCACTAGGAGGGACCATTACCCCTTGCCATATTTAGAACACGTGCTTGAAAGAGTTGCAGGGAAGGAAGCTTATAGCTTTTTAGATGGGTACTATGGCTACAATCAAATCATAATTGAAGGGGATCGGGGAGCACCACAGACGAAGAGTGAGCGAGAGAAGGAGACACACGACACAGATATGGGTGGGGAGACTCAATGAGTGAGCAGCCCCCTATACACTTATGCTATGTATAAGGTATACAAGTCAGTGGGTGCCCAGACTCTGGGCAGCCGGGCAAGGCACAGACGCCTATACCCCAACAACCTCCCACTTAAAGGCGACTGTGCCTTTAAGCAAGAGAACCTAGTCTAAAGACTACAAAAGGCGAGAGAAAACCACTCTCAACCGATGCCCATTGGCTGGCTGTGATCGTGTGCATCCGGCTGTCCTGCTCCCGTGTAAGTCCATACACCATCAGACGTACCGCACACGTACTGCAAGTATGTACGCAATACCTGCATATCTCCCTCGTGCACTATGCCATCATCAGTCAACAAACGACTGACAACCCCAACTGCAAATGCTCCCACTGCAGCTGCGATATCCAGTCTCAAGATCAACATCTCATACATGAGACCCACGAATGCCGATGCAATGCTAGCGGGCCCTGCTAGCTCTACAGAGCATGCATCAACATATATATCCCTGGCAATAGGCATCTCTGACTGACAAGGCATGTCAGCCACATGCATCTCCTGACTGTCCGCAAAAGACGCATCAACCTGTCGTGCAACCTCAGAGCAAACCAGCTGCTCTAGGTGTTTGCTGGAAGACATATCCTGCACAACTATATCCCCATGCTCACTGTCGAGCATAGAAAGGAATGACTGCATAATCGCTGACATCTCAGTCTCCTCTACAATCATCCACTGCAAACATGACCACTCAATCTGCTGTGACTCACTAGAGCTCTCATGCTCTAACTCTGTATGCATAGACTCTTGCACAACGTCCTCCTGTCGTGACTCACTAGAGCAAGACCGCTCTACCTGTCTATCCTGCATAGAAGTATCTCGCACAACTGACTCTCTGCTTTGCTCAGTCACTAGCAAAGCATGCATGTCTGACTCTGTCACCTCTCTGTGTGACTGATCAAGTCGTGCCCTAACTGTGTGCACAACGAGCTCACTACTCTGCACTCCATGCAAAGTACCCTGCAACCCATGAGCAAAAGAGACTCACCTGCTCTCTCGCTCTCTACCTGGTTGCATGATCACAGAGACAACACCGTCTCTCCCGTGATCCACATGCAATGCGTAACCTGTACCACTCCTGGCACCTCTCGCAATCACTAGCGAACCCAAATGCATCACAAAATCTCGGTCTCGTAGCGAAATCTGACATCCACAATCTCTAAGCTGACCAATCGAGATCAAACTCACTGTCAAATCTGGTACATAGCGCACATGTCGTAACAAGTAAGATGCACCACTCGGTAATGACAGTCTCACATCTCCTGCACCTGCTATCGCATGCACCGATCCATCAGTCAAACGTACACTGCCAAGCATCTCGCTAGAATAGCTACAAAACCATTCACGATGTGGCATGACATGAAACATAGCATCTGCATCTAGCAACCACTACGAAGGGAGTGCACTATCCACATGTATAGCATCTCGTGCATAGCTCGAGGTAAAAGTGACATCCCCGTCACTAGTATACTCCGACACTACATCTGCCTCAATTGTCAAAACAATTGAGTCCATGGCATCACTACATACATCTCTGAGACTGCCATGTCTCCTACGATGTCGCATACGACAAAAACAGCGTCGTCTAACGTGTCCAGAATGACAACAATACCAACATGTCACCTGTCGGCGTGCTCGTGAATGTATATGTCTCACACGAGTCCATGATGACTCAGATCTATCATACATTTCATGTAATCTACGCCAAAGTGCTCTCGAAGTAGTCTCATACATAACAAGAGCATATTCAGATTCCGCAAGGTGCAAAGAGAGTGTAGATAGTGCCATCTCCTCTAGCTCCTGCCACTGATCATCAGACATGTTTAAAGGTCTACCTACATCACCACTCAATGGTCGATGCAACCCTCGCTGTGTCAATGCATCAAGCATACACTCTCTCCATGCCGCAAAGTCTGACCCATCAAACACGCGCATCTATGAGAGGTCTCAATCTGATCGATCACCTGTCTCTGCCATGAGCACAATGTAGCAAACTAGAAAGCAAAACCACCTCACCAACAACACCTGGAAACTGTCTACCAATAGGGCCAGAAACACAATGTAAAACCTGTGAGACACACTCCAAAATAGAGCTCTCGCAATGTCAACCAAATCAGCCCTAAACTGGCTCGAATCGCATCAACAAAAGTCTACAAATATGGCTGTAAAATATGGCTGCAAAACAGCCCCAAAAATCAGCTCTTAAACAGCTGCATAAACAAGTCACAAACGTGTCCCAGATCAGCCTACAACTGAGCCATACATGGACACCTACAAAGAGGAAACAATGGCTGAAAATTCAGCACCCAAATAAGCCCTCAAACCTGCCTGTAAACTTGTAAACCTGTAGCTGAAACCTGCTGAAAAACCTCAAGCCATTAGTGCTCGAATCCGGCTACCTAGCTCGTAGCCACACAAGCATACATCACAATACTCACTCCTGTGAGTGTGCCAAGATAACTGTATGCCTGTCAAACCCGTGAGCTAATCACCAAGCCCACAATGTGTGGTATCGATGCATACACACACACAAATCTCCCACCTGCAGAGAACACCGCACGCAAATGCTGAGTGCAACCCGCAATCTCTACCTAGATCGCATAAATGATACGCATAAAATCCTGGGAAAATTTCACCAGAGTTTCGTCAGTAAAACGGCCACAAAACCAGTAAACAAGCTGACTGCACGCTCAAAACCATGAGCAACCAAAGCGCATCAAACCGCACTCCAAATGCATGCACCAATCTCCACACTTTGCATACATCATTGCAAACACCTGCAAATCTAGTACACAAATATCTGCTCTACCTGTGACTGCCAAAAAACATGCTCGAGGCATACATTGCCGAGCTCAAAATGCAATCACATTAGTCTCTCTGAGCATCAAACCACATAAGACATACATTGTATCCTCCCACCTGTGAGGAAACTTGCAGCAAATATCACTCTCACATTTGAGAGCAAACCATGTGTGGAATCCTCGACACACAATAATCAACTGCTGCTGCAGAAAATTCAGCGTTCAGAATTTTAAAATTCTGATATGACGAGCGCGTCCGGAGCGTGCCAAAACCCCTAGGTAGATTCCTGGATCACATGTATCCGAGTCCAGGTGTGAAAGCTATGCCAAAAACCTCCGTTTCGGTCCAAAAACGCAGCATAAACTGCCAAAAGAGGGCTGAAAATGCAGCTCCTCAACCGTAGCTCAAATGAGGTTTCTGATGGCTCGAATGGCTTTGAAAGGGGGGTAAAACGGTAGGACGCCTGGAGAAAACACTCTCGGAAAGCTGAATTTTCCGATGCCGAAGTCGAAACCCTGTTTGCACTCTTGAAAGTGCGCGTGCGCGCGGACGCGATTTCGGGAATGAAACTAGCTCTCCGCTGTCGTCGTGACTGTAGCGTTTCTCCCATTGCACAAGCCTATCCTTTTAACCAAGATGACTATAGGCGTCTAGTGACCTTCTTAGTAAACATGGGTACCTATGATGAAGAAGAAGATTTACATGACTACACGGATGGCACATATGGTCTCATGGATGATGTCTTTGTTTATCTCAACGACGAGGATAGGGGTTTATCCTTAGGGTTTCCCCCCAATCTCTACAATATCCTATTCCCTTGACTCTCTAGGGGGAGTGCAAATAATTAGGTTAGGATTCCTTATGTTTTTTTTGTTGTGTTCAATAAGTGTTGGTACCTTTTCCCACTGATGTGCCTCCTAGAGGTATTCTATATGTTTCTTAGTGTGTACAGGAACGTGTTGCTATTGTTAGGATTTGGACCTTCATGGGATATTTCTCTCATTCACACTTCCAATCAAGTGCAACCATCGACACAAACAGGTGTTTCTTGTCCATTAGCATTGCCCCTTATCTTTTTGCATCCATGTTTGTCTACTTTGATTGTGATTGGTAGCATAATATTCAGCGCATTTGCTTAGTACCAAACATTAAATTCAATGAGTTTTTTGTCATAATCACTTGTCTAGATTTAAAAATCAAGCAGTCCGACTAAGCTAGTTTGACCAAGTTAGGTGTTAGAGATCTTCTCTTAATACCATGGGGAATGCCTTCCTAATAATCAATGGTTACTTAAGTTCTTAATCTGATTTAGGCAGCATTGTATGAAATGTACTAGGGCTTTCTAGTGGGCTTGACCCTATTGACCTTTAGCTTAAGTATTATGAAAGGAGTTTACTTGTGTGATGAGCTTGGGGAGGTGTATCAGTATTATATGACCCCCCAAAGTTACAAAATTAAAATGCTGAAAATAAATAAACAAAAAATCAAAGTGCCATATTGTAAAATCTTAAGCTAGAAGAGAAATCTCAGCTTGATTGGGTACTTCACTCACATGTATCACCTACAGTACTAGAGCCCTAGAGGTTCCTAGTGTGGGCGCTTTTCCTTGAAAAGCAAAAAACCCAAGGCATACAAAATAAGCACACACATCAAAATTGAATCACTGTGAAAAGACTTTGGGGGGTCAAAGAAAAGGTAATCAGTCAAGCGATGATTTCATGAGAAATTCCTTTTATTGTAGCTTAACTACAAGGTCTTCTAGGTATAGCCTCTAGTCAGCCCTCGAACATGAAATACTTGGCTCTCGCGATTAAACAACTTAATTGACCAGAGAAAATTAAGAAGCTTACCCATGGTATTAATAGTCGATCTGTAGTGCCTTTCGACCGTTAAATTAGCGATCCCATACTTGTTTAATTTTGTACCTTTACATCTGTTTATGCATTTGATTATATTGCAATTTAATGTTTATTGCTGACAAATTGTTTAAAATTCTGTTACCAATCAATTTGTCTCCCTAAAACTGCATATGCTTTTTAATCGCTTATGAGAATGCAATTACTGTACCAATGTTGTTTCATTTTGCAGTGACTGAAGAAGGCCAAGGACATTCATCTCAAATGCACTTCGACCTCGACGAAGGAGCTTCAACTCAATAGCTTCCGAGGACGGAATCTACATCAGGAAGGGGGGCATGTTAACCCTCACGACTCACGAACACCCTATCACCTACGACGGACGTTGTAACCTACGGCGGACATTGTATTATTTATTTGGTAGAGTCAGGTACCAGGCTTGTCGATCCAATAGGAAAAGGGTAAGAGTGATCGTCATTGAGAGGCGCACTCTAACTGGAACATTCAAGGGATTAGTTGGCTAAGCATGGGTGCCCAAGTGTGAATGGGGCGAGCTCATATAAAAGTCAACTAAACCTAAAATTCACTCATTCTCTCATTTGTGCAATAGAAGAGTGCTCTTGCTCCATCTTCATCTCCTTGTTTGTGTGTGTATGCGTGAGAGAGAGAGAGAGGGAGTGTGTGCGATCGAGCATTGCGACGATGACATGGCGGCAGCGAAGCAGTTGAGAGCAGTGAAGTGGCGGCTCCTTCTTCTTCGCGGCGAGGAATCCTCCACGAAGCAAGCCTAGAGCGGTGATTGACACACCATCGCCTTCTTTGAGCTTACTAGTTTAGGCTTGTTGTGTGCTTGGAGCCATTTGTGGCTCGCACACGATGTATCGGCAAGTTCCTTGCATTGACACGTACGACATACGTACACACGCTAGATCTTTATTATGGCCGTGAAGTGGCCAAAGAAAAGTGGAATAGGTCGATCGGTAGGCCAGTCTGTAATAATGGTGGAGAGAATGGCTTTTACATGTGTCAGCATACGCGAGCTTCAACTAGTTGGGGTGCAAAAAAAGAGAGCCTCTTCAACATGCAAAACTTGCCACTAGTGAGAGTTTGTGTTTTGATCAAATTATGATATCTCTTGCTAGCCTTTACGTTCTTGCTTTGGAGAGAGAGAGAGAGAGAGAGAGAGAGAGAGAGAGAGAGCTTGCATGCTATCATTTCTTGAGCTCGACTACATCAAGGGGGCAAAGAGGAGTGGCATAGAAGACAATTGCTATAAAATTATTCATCCCATAGATGTATAATGTCTATCTGATACTTGTAGTATCAAAATTGAGGAGTCTGGAAACTTAAGTTTTGCTCTCCTTGCGGCCAAGGTAGAGATGGTGCCTTCTGCGGGTTTGCGTGCAGGGAAGGGCAACCTCAGCGATGCCGCACGGGTTGGGGGCCCTTAGGCGGGTTGTCTGGGGGATCTTCATTGCACGCGAGCCTGGATCAGAACGTCCTACAAGTTCTGGGCTTGTCATGCGAGAGGCTCTTGGGTTCGGGTGCAAGGAGACTCCGAGAGCTGGTTCTCCGACTGCTCCAACTTGCCATGACAGGTGAAGACACCTCAGGCATGGCCGTATTTTTGTGCCAGGGCTTTGTGGCTGCCTACCCTCCATGCAAGGGCAAATCGCTCGCAAGGGACAACTTGTTGCTTCTCTGCAAAAGTGTGCTTCCGGATTTGGTTCTATGGCGAATGGAGCTGTGGATCTACTTCTCTGTGCGGACAGTGATATAGTGGTGTTGGTTTGCTGGGGGTCTTTGGCATTGTGCATCGTGGCAGTTTCAGTTTATGCTCGGTTTGTGGCTCAGGTTAGTGGTCGGCTCAGATGGTCATGTGGTGGCTCGAGATGGTGCAATCGATCCTTTGACTGTGTGGCTCCTCAGATGTGGGAGTTGTGGTTGTGGGCCCTGATCTAGTGGCTTGGGAGTGTTCGATCTATTGATTGTATCTTTTTTGGATATGGTGGTCTGGCGGTCAGGGTAATGTTGTCTTTCGGTGACAGCGGGAGCTTCATGGTGGCAACCCCTATCGGCCTTTGGTGATGGAGGCTTGGACTCCGCTCTTCTACGGCTGTATGCTCTTTTCTTCATCCTTTCGTGTTGCGATGGGGTGGCTCCCCTTGTTAGCCGATGTACCTTGATAGTCGGTCTTGCGAAGTGGCGATGGGGTGGCTCCCCTTGTTAGCTGATGTACCTTGAGTCTCTGGTTTGATCTCATGCCTGGCTCGGGATTGAGCAGGTCAAGGGATGTTATTTTTTTTGTTTTATTAATCTAATCTTTCCACCCACCTATTGTGGGTTTTGCTTTTTTTTTTTAAATTGAGGACTCCTCCTTATGAAACTTTGAAGGGAAGGTATTGGTATTTACAACTAATTAACCATGTTTGACTTTATTTTATTGTTATAGATCTTATTTATACAAATAATGAATAACCTTATTATCTTAGCTAGCATAAGAGAAATGTCATTAACACTAGTTTGGCACCAAAATAGGACACATAAGTGTCCTTTTTTTACAAATTTAAATTAAATGCTACTTGCAATAGACAGTTTATTTAAGAAAACCCTCTTGGTATTCTAAAATATGTTAGCTAGAGGGTCTTTTAAAAATATAACCTTGCATTTCAGAATCCACCATAATCAAGAACTATACTCATCAAGTTGACCCTCGTAAAACTGCGATTGATGGTTTTAAGAAATCGACTTTTTCTCAAGAAAAAATGAAGCGATCTTGTAGAAAATTTTAGGTGTCTTTTCCACAATTTTGCTATAGATAATTGAAAGTTTCATATGCAAAAAAAATTACTTGGGAGTATATAAAATAATGGAAAGTTCTATGTGTTTGATATAGCCTTTTCAAGCATATCGTCGTATACAAAGAAAAATATGTTTTTGATGTATTTGTGAGTTTTAGAAAGTGATGCACTGCTTACCCTTTCCATCTAGGACTCAAGGTGGCAAATAGAAGGGCTTTGGTATGCAACAATTATTGGATTATTTTAAATATTCAAAACAGCATAAGAGAGAACTTTGATATTTTCATTCTTGAGACATAAGCATTCAAAAACTCAAATAATATAAAACCTTCTATGTAGATCAACTAAATGTATCAAAGTACATGGTACAAACACAATTGGGGTGCCCAAAACCTTGGTTTTAATGTTATTATGGAGAACTCAAGATTGGTAACCTACGAGCTAAGATTTTTTATCATAGATGTGCTTAGCATTGTTGAGCTCTGAGGAGGAAATAAAGAACGAGAAAAAATAAAGAAAAATAGAGTAACATGAAAGCCAAAAAATTAAAAGAGATGACATGATTGAAGCAAACACAAAAAGCAAAAGAGGAAATTTTGAAAAAGAGAGACACACAAAGAGAAAGGGGGACATAGAAAAGACAGAGAGAGAGAAATTGATTATCGTCCTCCAAGGTCATATATATATATATATATATATATATCTATATATATATATATATATATATGAATGACCTATGGGACCGAAAAGTCAAAACATCTATACTATATATGAAGCGGCTTAAATTTTTTGAGGCCAAAGGGACCACCCACGTGTCGCTCTCCCGTTTCTTCTTCTCTGAGAAGGACCGCATCATTAATACCCGACGACCTCGACCAAAAATGTGTGTGCGCTTTGCAAAATGTTCTGCATGCTAGAGAGAGCTGGTTCGGAGGTCTCTCTCTCTCTCTCTCTCTCTCTCTCTCTCTACATTGCCGCCAAGCCACTGGCCAGCTTGGGCTCGTCTCTCTCACACACGCACACCCTTGTAGGTGTCGACAACACTGGCAGGCTGGCAGCACACAGTGCTCCTGCGAAAGTGTGAGAGCACGTGTGTGTGTGTGTGTGTGTGTGTGTGTGTGTGTGTGTGTGTGTGTGTGTGTGTGTGTGTGTGTGTGTGTGTGTGTGAGACACTATAGGTGTGGGTGTGCGCACTGCAAGCCTAAAGACCCTACGACAATTCGGCTCAAAATTGCAGTTGTCATGCAATCCACATAACTCCCTTACTCCAACTATGTGCATTTAACTGTCTTGCAATCTGCACAACTCTAACTGGACTCTGGAGCCAACGAATCGATTGGTCGCCGCCGTTAGTGGCATTGGAGAGAGAGAGAGAGAGAGCGAGAGAGAGAGAGAGAGAGAGAGAGAGAGAGAGAGAGAGAGAGAGAGAGAGAGAGAGAGAGAGAGTACCCACGTGTAATGGGCAGCTTTATATTCCGACTAAGATATTGTAGCTATGTGTGAGAGAAGCTGGAGAGAGAGAGAATCGATTGGACGCTGGTGGCATTGGAGGAGAGAGAGAGAGAGAGAGAGAGAGAGAGAGAGAGAGAGAGAGAGAAAGGTGGCAAGGAAGCTTTGCGTTGTTTTCAGCAGATGCAAAGGAATGGCCTTCCTTAGAATGTGGCAAAGAAGCTCTGTGTTGTTTTTGAATCTGTTTTCAGCAAATTTGAAGGAATGGAGAGTCTTCAAATGTGCTCATCTATGCTGTTGAGCCAGCAGAGGATCACACCCGCATTTTTGCTCACGCCCATCATTTTGTAACCATTGATTGTAATAAATGTCTTTCCGACATTAATTTTGATTTGAGCCATTCATTAAGTAACGGGACTCAATTGAGTTTCCAGCTTGTAATCTCGACGTAATTTCACCTGCTGATGTAAATAATTAGAGATGTTCTCACCTCCAAGGCTGAGGTATATAAGCCAAAGTTTTGTAACCTAAGGAGATTCAATTATTAATCAAAGTGAGTTTTGAGCGTCGTGACTGTGTCTGAGAGAGAGAGAGAGAGAGAGAGTCTTATCTCCTTGCTACGCGAGCTACGGAGCCGCCATTGGAGAAGCGACACCGCCATTGTGTTAGCAACGGCGAGAGCTACGCACAGATACCAAGAGTGCGCGCTATCGGCTTCTATGTGTGGTACGTTCCTACGAGCTTCGGTGTGAGTTTTCTTCCAACTCGTGTGTCGGAATAGAGCGTGCAGCATATCTATAGAACCACAACGAGTAGAGCTACACATTCGTACCATCGGGGTCAAGTTTCGGTCACCTGTAATTTTCGGCCTGTCTTCATACGCGTTTACCGCACGGAGTGGTTATAGGTTGATTTTCAGTTCAAGTCTTTAGGGTGTTGTTCTTACCTAGTGTATAGACGTCCCCTTGAGTTTGAGATCGATTCGATGATTCTAGATCCTGTTTCGTATAGCATTCGTTCGTAGTACGGATTTCAGTCACCTGCGTATTTTAGAACTTAGATTTGATTTCCTTGGTAGTGATTGTCATTAGAAGGTCGAGTAGGTGATTTGACACCCACCTAGTTGTTTCCATGCGCCTGCGGGTCAAGCTCCGTCCTCGTCTGACAAATTCTGTTGTTGGTTGAGTTCTCGCTATTTAGCTTCCACTAGCGGCGTAACCGCCTTAACATTTGGCGCCGCTGCCGGGGACGAGAGCCCTAAGTAGGTGACCTTAGACTAATCCTACGAGGTGAGTCATATAAACTACTTTGTATACTTTAGTTAGAAAAGATCTAGGAGTGGTGGACTCCGAAGATCTCGAGAGATACTAGGAAGTGGGGTATTCCTGGGTCTTCCGCGTTGACAGTATTTTTAGTCTAGCTTAGATTAGATTGTTTTTTGATGGTGTTTAAGTGGTTGTTGACATAAAAAGCATTTGCTACTCCTTGTGTGGTAGTAAATCTCTTTATATTTTCAATTGCAAAAAATCCATTTTATGATTAGAAGTAGCTTAGGTAGGGCCTGATTTGATCCTGATCTAGAGCTATAAATTGGTGTTCTATTTGCTTGATGTGTTTGATTGCATGTTAGATCACTGAAAAAAGTCGCTTTGGTAGTGAAATATGCAATAAACAAAGTTCAGAAAAATTTTCTGTGTAACTGATTGTTGCTGAGCACTTAAAAGAGCTATTGGAAGAGTTCTGTGCTGAAAAACTGGAAATCTGCAACTTTAGACATCATACGCGTATGATGTCTTAGGACCTAAACGGAGACTAAAATTGAAAATTTGACATTGCCAGAGTGTTTAGAAGGGGGGTTTTACCCTAAGATCAACTTAAAACAAGGGCATTAACACTCAAAGAAACCCAAAAAAGACAAGTCGGAGTCCAAGAAACGCAAAGAACAAGAAATTTTGGATTCAGATCTTGTTTTTACATTCAAACCTGACAAAAACACCTGAAACTCAATTATAAACATTGGAGAAGGCTTAAAACCAAAAATAGTCAAAATCTGGGAAAAAAGACATCATACGCGTATAATGTCTTTTTGCACTTCCATTGCTTATTTTTGAAATCTGACCTGACAAGATTATTACAAACACTGTAGAAAGCATAAATATCAAGTTTGGACCCAAATTGATGAAAAAGACATCATACGCGTATGATGTCTTTGACCTAATTTTGGACATATTTTGATACTTTGTCAACACAAATCCATTGTAATAGCTGTCTAGAGGTTATATTTCAAGTTTCATCCCATTTGGATCACAATTGAGCCAGAAAACAAGTCAAAAGCGGAAAATTGCCAAGAAAAGCCTGAACTAGCCATAACTTGCTCAAACAGAGTTCAAACTGAATTTTGTGAGTGAACAGAGCATAAAGGGGCCATTGAGAGTGAGCATAACCAAAATAGTCAAAATCTGTGAAAAAAGACATCATACGCGTATAATGTCTTTTTCAGCATAACTGCAACAAAATTCTCACTTGATGAAACAGAAGTTGTCCAACTGACAAAATTAAACAGTTGACCAAGTATCAGTCAATTTGGATCAATTCTGACCACAAAAACTTGGGGAAAACAAATTGCCGAGACGGAAAAGCTACAGTCCTTTAGGGGAATTGATGAATTTGAGATCGGGCAGGAATCTCCGGAATAATCAACCAAAACAAGGGGAACCAGCAAGTGTCATATCAACCGAGGGAAGTGTAAACCAAAGTTGGGTGCAACCATTAGAGCCGATCTTTGAAGGAAGTATCTCTGATACTTCTTCGGAGAGATCTTACGAAATTTTCACCGAAAACTTGGAAAACTTGAACCTGAACAACAAAGAAAAAATGGCAGCAGGATCATCAAACCCTTCCGCCACCATGAAGCTATTGTTCATAAAATACCAGTACGACAATGAGCAAGGTGCCAAGATCTACAAAGATGGAATGGACCGCTATTGTGTAAAGATAGAAGATAGACCTAGTGAGTTCAAGGACTTAGTGCCTGTGAGCTATAGCGGAGATAGATATCTAGATGACGAGGGTACCATGTACTTGGTAGTCCTAAATCCTAACATTGTGGACAAGTGGGGATTGATGGGCACCAAAGCCAAAATAGATGAAGAACTCGAGGAGAAAGCACCAATAATGAACTTCCCTAATGCGAGGTTAAGAAGAGAGAATGAAACTACAAGGATCAACACTGATAACATCTATGTGGGGCTGTACAAATATAATAATGGGGAGCAAGATCTCTATTATAGATGTGAAGAACCCTACACCGGAGAGTTGACAGACAAAAAAAGACTCTATGTCTTTACCTACACAGAGGGATCGGAAGTGAAAATTGCCGCTTACGATAAGTATGGCAAGCAATACTCAACAATGGGCAAGAAAGAATTAGAAGGATATACATACTTTGGGGGACCTCTACATCAGTATTATGTTACTTCTAGCTCACATAGACCAGCACCAACAACTGGAGTGCAAAACTCAATGACAACAGGAGGACAAAGAACTCAGGTCGCTGACTCTTTCAGTCAACCTTGGGACTCGAAGCTCGGACCAATGGGATCATTACATTCCAGAGAGTCAATGGAGACGAATCGAGGTAGTGCAGTTCCAATCCCCACCTATACCACTCCAGGTCCAAGGTTTGAAGCGGAGCCATCACATTTACCTCCCAGTAGTAGATTCAGGGCAGAGGAACCGACAAGGGTAACCCATGAAGTCCATGGTGCTAGAGAAAGCTTTAGCCGAGACACAGGAGCAATGAGATTGGTAGCAGATCATAGACGTATGAGACCATCTCAAGTAGCCAAGTGTGTGCAAAAGAAGTATGGTGGTTTAGGAGATCCGTATGCACATGTGTCACTCTTTAAGCAAGTCTTAAGAGCTGAGCAGATAACCGATTTCCATACACAATACGAGGGATTTGGTCTTACTCTAGAAGGTACTGCATTGACATGGTTTCAACCAATGAACATAGGGGGATTCCATGACATTGACCATTTGCTAAGAGAGTTTGCTGAGGATTCTCAAAACGAGGGATTAAGCACAATACGGTCTCACAAATATATGCTTTTAAACAGAGAGAACACGAAAAAGTGAAGGAAGCTTCACTTCGCTTCAAACAATACATTGAGAGATGTCCAGTACGTGAACGACCACAAGATGACAGACTATCTGTTCTTTTTATCGAGGGACTGAGGAACGACACTCTCAAGAAAGACTTGCACTTGAAAGCTTGTACAAGTTTCGAGCAAGTAACAAGAGAGGCATTGTACTTAGTGGATAACTGTACGGTTTATGGAGAGGTGTCAGCGGATACAGATTTTGCATCCAGTAGCTCCTCCTCCGTAGCGAGCGAGACTACCACTAAAAAGAATGTTCAAACAACAACCATGCCAAATGTGGAGCAAATGATAGAAGATGCTCTAAAAAGGATGGCACCATACCAAAAACCATTGCCAAAAACACTGAAATGGTGTGCTATCGAACAAAAATGGACAAATCATCCAACAGAGGAGTGCTATTACAACAAAGGGTATGTAAGGGAGCGCCAGTACGCACCTCCTGCTCAATTAGCACCACCTCAAGTACATCCGGTACCTCGATACCCAACGGGAAATGTACCAGGACCTATGGGGATAGAAAGACCGCAACCGGTATTGGGACAACAACCACCTTTACCAGGAGCAAGACCAGTGGGCATTAGATATGCACCAACTTTAGAGAATCAGGAAGAACAAGCCTTAGTGCCTGTTCAAGCCTATTACGAAGAATCGGGTGCACACATGTCTCCGACAGTGTATTACCCACCAGAAGAACCAAAACAACCAGAACCATGGGGCATGATGGGGAATGTTGGAACACCAACAGTTACAAGTGCTTCTGATGAAGAGAGATACAATTTGGACGCAAGAACCTTGATGTTCATAGCTCATGGAGGGTTAACAGGACAAAGACCATCATATCCACAAAGGACGAATCAAGGGGGACCAAGACCAGCACTAGGACCCTGTTACAAGTGTGGAGGTGACCATCTGATGAATGTTTGCCCACATACGAAAATCATTAGAATTAACGCTTATTGCACTGAGTGTGGGGTTACTCACTTCATTGAGGATTGTTCAAAGAATCCAAACAAAGTGCAAAAGACGACATTGAATATGCTAGAAACTATTCCTAACAGCAGTGGGTCTGAAAATGAAACTCTGATACCAACGCAAGTTGTTACTAGAGCTCAAGCTAAGAAAACCACTAGAGAACCTGAGAATGGAAAGTTAGCGACTGAAGTGGTTAGTCAAGGACCGCGGAGTCAGAAAAACACATGGAAAGCTAGAAAAGCACGCATGAAGTTGAGAAAAGAACGTGAAGACGCTATTCTAGCTGAAGAACTAAAGCGAACGAAAGATAGATTAGAAAAACTTGAGAGTGAAAACGGGAAAAGAGAGTTGAGCCCGGAAAGAACGAAACAAAAGAGTATCAAAGAAACAACGAGCTTAAGCTCCGGGGGATCAGTGCTAGTCGACAAGGTACACGAACCATTGGACGCACTGATGAGAGCTTACGAAGCTAGGTTAAAGAACAACCAAACACAAGAACAGAGGTGGATGACATACCCAAACGCAGAATTGGAAAAGCAGAGACTTGAAATGTGCCAGAGAATGATCGAGACTGCACAAGCCTTATAAGAACCACCAAAAGAAACAATGAATTGTGGAAAGGAAAACCCAATTCAGCAAGAGACTATCGTTTCACGGGTAGCTGAAAAGACTCCCAGTGCACAAAAGCCTGAAAATACACAAAAGGATGACCGCATAGTGTTCAACACAACCGATCAGGAGATAGAGAGTTTTCATCCAGTCATACAGAGGAGTTACGAAAGAGATGATGATTACAATGAATTTTGGAAACAAGTGAGAGAGGCAAACTTTGCAAACGAGCTAAGTTGCCAAGCTAATCAGACAAATTGGGAAAAGGACATCAGGACTCCTCCCATAGTGGAATTTGAGGCAGGATCTCAAGTGGACTTGGATCTGCAATCTTACTGGGGAGATGGGGGCTCTGTTAGAACAATGGAGAGTAAACCTCATTCACTGAAAACTTTACCTTCATACTTAGGAGAGTATGAAGCAAAATCTGAAATTAGAGCACTTCCCTCACGGAAAATCTCACCAGAAAAAGTCATGGACTCACAAGGATTGATAGAGATCTTGTCAACACCAGTGACATGCACTATCACTCTAGCTGAGCTTTTGAGGCTAAGACCACATATGTGGACCACTGTAGGAAAATGCTTGGAGAAATTCGGGATAAAAGATCCAACATCGAGATTGCAAGAGAGCATAGAGGAGCTGAGCAAGCCACAAAAGGACGCTAAGCCTGTACCTTTAAACAAGGTCGGAGAGTATTGCGAAGGTGAAGAGGGGAATACAACCTTACCAGTTGAATTCCAAGGAGTGAACACAATGGCAATACTAGACAGCGGAGCTGGGGTAGCCATAGCTACAAAAGAAATCTGGAAAAAATGGGGGAAACCAGCAATAAGGAAGACTAGGTTGAAACTCCAATTAGCAGATGGACACATGGAGAAACCTATGGGGTTATTAGAGAAAGTTGTAGTGACTTCTTGCGGCATTGAATACGAACATACTTTTGCTATTGTCGATTTTGGCAAGGAGAATAACTATGATATCATACTGGGAAGACCATTCATGAGACAGTTGAAAATAGTCCAGGATTGGGGCTACGATCACATATACCTGAGAAATATGGAAACCACTACACGTGTGAACCTGAAAGACCATAGCTACAAAGATGTGAACCGAACACCGGTAGAGGAATTTGATTCAGCTACTTTGGCGGGATCCAAATTTTCAGCTTGGTTAGGTAAACCCAAGGAGTTATGGATGTGTGGAGCTTCGAAATGTGGAAGTCTGAAACGAGAAGAATGTGTTTTAGAAAGGGCTATCGAAGACGAAACTTATGTAAGAGAACCCTTTCCAGAGGACACGTTTGAACCATTAGAATGGACACACATTCTAGCAACCCTAGATGTTTGTGCAATTCCAGATGGTCCCACAACGAAATTTTGCGACAAGGACGGGTACGACGTGGTTCCGTATTTCATGTTGAGAACTGTACTCGAAAAAGAAACTGATAGAATAGGTGACCTGGAAAAGCTAGATGAGCTTCGCCTAAAAGCAGTAGCTTCCATCTACGCTCAAAAAAGGCGACAAAAGGAATTTTTTGATAAGCATGTGCGGACTAAAGAGTTTAAAGTTGGGGACTATGTCCTAGTTTACACTCTGAAACAGCATGCTAAGAAGCTTAAAAAGCGAGGGATGGGTCCTCTGGTGATTAAAGATCTATCACCAAGTGGAGCCGTCAAGCTTGCTACATTAGACGGAGAAGAAATGCCCAATTGGATTAGTGGATGCAGAGTGAAAAAGTATCTGTTGCCGCTAACACAAGACATGCTTCTCAAAATACATCAAGAAAAGCTGCGTGTCCAGAAAAAGAAAAAGATTGAGGAGGAAGCGCAAGCCGAGGCGAAGGAAAGAATGGAGAAAAGAAGACTACTGCGTCAGAAACAGCGCAATGAAGGAGCAATACGAATAAACGCAGTTAGTATAACAGAAATGGGGAATGACAAAGAAGAACCCATCATTGAATGCAAAGTAGGAACCAACCAAGTCAAAGCCAGAGCACTATTGGATTCAGGAGCTCAAGCTAACCTACTTTCACTCAGTTTGTATAGACAATTGACAAATGACACGAAATTAAAAACTGCCAAGCAAGAGTTAAAAAGTTACTCTGAGAATTCAATCAAAACTGTTGGATGCACAGTTTTACATATACAGATTAACCAAAATGTGTATCCTCATATGTTTTACGTGGTTGAAGACCAAGCTACACAACATCCATTATTGCTAGGACAACCATGGCAGAAGCAATACAATGCAATGATTGACTGGAGTTCTAAATCAGTGTTTATCAAATACGAAGGTGAAAGTCAATCAGTCAAGTTCACCAAAGGAGCAGAGCCAACTCCAAAGGAAGAATCCATGGACAAGGGCAAACAACAAACAGCGAAAAAGAAGAAGCAATGGCAACCAAAAGTTTCTATACAACCGGATTACTCTTCGACGAGGAATTCTCAACAGTGGATAAGGAAGACAAGCAATAATATAACAGCTCAACCTTGGAAAACAAAGGAGTCAAAGTTGGTATGGAGACCAAAAAAGGCTGTGCCAGAGAACAAAAAGGTGGAAAACAGAGTCTTCAATACCAGACAACAGAGTGATCCCCGACAATCAAGGACAGGGAAACAGATTTGGATTCCAAAGAAGTTCATGACGGCACAAAGCTACAGCCAGCAAATTTGGATCCCAAAGATTTGTAAGAAGGAACTCCCTTCCATACAATCAACGGAAACTCCTAGGTATTTCAAGGCGAGGGAATCAACGCACAGAACAAAGCAGGTTTGGGTCGCAAAGAGTTTGTGGCAAGCACAAGCAAAGCGGAAGCAGATTTGGATTTTGAAGAAAGACAACAAGGTAACGAAGAATCCATCTACTGACTCTACTACCGAAGTGACAAAACCAACCCAAAACCCGACCACCAATCCTTCAATCAAACAAAGAGCAGCTTTATTGGAAAGAATGTTGTATCGTCGCTCTACAATTGCATTGGAAACTTATGACCAAAACACCTACAATGCTTCACCCACAGACACTTCATAGTCGTCCGGGAGGACTCAGACTAGGAGGGGGGGAGGTATACAGGAGCTACAAAGCAGCTACAAGCGGAAAAAACAAAGAAAAACAAAAATTATATTACAAGGGCAGTGTCTTACATGATTTTGCAATTTTTTATGTTTGATTGTGGATATTGATAATATTTATGCCCTTATATACCTTGTTTTGCAACAAGAAGAGATCAAATGATGAATTTGGGTCTCTATATGTGTAAATATCACTAAATAAGAGTGTTTTTGGAGCTATAAAGTGGAAAAAAGTGGTAATCCAAGTCCAGAAATCACAAAGAAGTGTATATTCATATACACAGGGTTACCAGCTATTTATCATGTATGTTTGGAATTTTTTGGCTTCAATTTGCTATTTTCCTTTATTTTTTATGATTTTCTTAATAAAAGTAAAAGAAAAATAAAAAAAAAGCAGGTGAAATGAGATCGGAAAAAAGAAAAGAATAGACGGTGATGATCCTCATGACAAGGGAAACCCAGGATAAAAATTGGGTACAATTCTGAAAAAGTTACGGAAAGCCCGAAATGACAGAATTTTGGCAAAGTGGACAGATTTCTCAGAAACAGGTCAAATGGAGTCCAAATTGAGAAATTTCAAATCCTAAAGTGCATTTCACGACGAGATAGGAGCACATGTCAAATTTGGTAACAAGTGATCCGGGAAGCCCGAAGTTAAGTAGTTTTCACTTCACTTTCAAGCTCATTTCCACTATTATCTTCTTGGAGAGAGCAAAGAGCACACAGGAGCATCCGACCTTCTATCGCCTTCTACGACTGCTACGAGAGCTCAGAGGACACCAGACATGAGAGGTAGACTCGTTGCCATAAGCTTTTGATGCTTATCGTTAACTTTTGTCGCGAAAACTGATCAAAACCAAGAAACAAGATGAGACGGGGAATGGGGAAGAACTCTAGGTAGGGGCACAACCGCCTAACCAAACCTTGCAAGAACTTAGAGGTGGGTTACCCTAGTATAGGAGATGAGTTTCTAGCACTCAAAGCTCGAGAAAGAACGACTGGAAAAACCCTAGGTCAACAGAGCCTGCAAGAGGCAAACAGAAAAAAATTGTCGGAACGACACAAAACTTCTCAGGAAGCTTAACAACATCGAGGGCAATGCAACCATGGAGTATCTCCGGGTTTGGATCACCAAAAGTAGGTCGGAACAACCGATTCGGCTGCGGACACACAAAGCGTCATTTTGGCATAACGACTAAAATTGACGACCAAATGACATGAAACTTCACAAGCAGCTTCAAATATACATGGATGACTTATGTTTGCAAGCAAAACCCAAAAGAAAGCTGATTCACTTACCGATGGTGAAAAAGACACTTTCGGGCAACCAAATGGAGAAAGATGGAGAACGGGGAGCCAAAGTCGAGTTCAACCGAATAGGTGGCTTCACAACATATCAAATGAGCTGGAAATGCAACTCTCAAGAAGAAAAGTTGAAGAAATTCAACTCCAAGGCAAAAAGACGACTTCGGAAACTGAAATGCCTATAAGGGGGCTTTTTAGCTAAACTGATGACTTTTTAAGTTGAAAACTAGTTAGCAGGGCTTAGGGCACTAGCACAAAGCATTCTTTGCACAAAAAGACCAACATTTCAAGAAAAGACATCATACGCGTATGATGTCTCACAGCATGATTTTCACATCCATTTCAACATTTGAGTGCATAGCCTCATTCCACATGTTAATCACATCCTATGAACCAAGTATCATGAGAATTGGAGTTAGAAAACCCAAGGAAAACCAAAAAGACGCAAAGTAGGCCATAAAATTGATTTTTGGTCCTAATTTTGTCAAAATAACTCCAAACTCATTGAAACTTTGTAGGATTGTTGATTAACACATCTACAAGCTATCTGGAACCAAAAAGCACCATTTTGACACAAAAGACATCATACGCGTATGATGTCTATTTGCACTTACAGAGCCAAAAATGCTCATTTGTCATCATACATCCATTATATATATCTAATACATGCTACATATGAAGTTTGGAACCATTTGGTCAAGTGGATCACCCCATTAGCCCAATTAAGAGAAAATCCTTCATACAAAGCCTATTTTTGTCCCAAATCCAACATATTCAAGTCCAAACCAAGATTTGAGTATAAACAGTCCTTCACTAGAACATGGAGAGTCCACAGAACCAATCCCATGAAAAATTGATGAAAAAGACATCATACGCGTATGATGTCTCCAGAGCCATTTTTAGCCCAAAATCTATCCAAACTTCATAAATCCACTGAATAAGCCTATTTAAAGCCAAATCCAAGCTTATAGAGAAATTTGGCCCAAAAATGCACTAAAAGACATCATACGCGTATGATGTCTCACTATGTGATTTTGGCACCTAAGGGCTTCAACCACAAAACAGAAGTGTTCTACATGCCATTTGAAAGTAATCCACCAAGTTTTACCCAATATGGATCATAAAATCCATTTCCCATTCAAAATTTTGCCAAGAGCCTGAACTGGACTAAACTGACCAAAACTTGACCAAATGGGATCCAAACTCAAATCCAAGCATATGACACTCATGTATACACTATCAGCTACAAGCACAACCAATATGAAGTCATTCTGACACAAAAGACATCATACGCGTATGATGTCTCAAGCATGTTTTTGAGCCCAGTTTGCATATTTTTTCACCTACATTGCATCCTTAGGCCCTGAATAGCTCATGTTTCAATTTTCAAGTCATTTGAATAGTTAAAAGCTTCATTTCGGCTTTCAGTACTACTAAAAAGACGCTAACTTCTGTAATTGGAGTTACAGGATCCATGGATTCCGCTAAGTCATCGGCAACTAAGAGAAAAAGACCAACCATCAAGGACGCTCTTGCAGAAGCAGAACCTTTTGATATTCCAACAGAAACCCTCAAGCCAACCAAGACTTGGATGGAGGAAGCAGTACTAGAAAAAGAGGGAATAAAGATCTACCAGGGGACTTTCAGAGATCCTCAAGGGCAATCGGTCGATGTACCTATGATCCCACGAGAATTAGTGGATTATAGCAGAACAGAGAACATAAGCAGATACCTGGAAAAGGCTGACTTACACAGGTTCTTCACCTCGAGACCATCAGGTGTAGACACAAGAAGAGTGTATGAGTTGGCAACATCCATTCAGAAGGATGGGAAAGCCACGTTGACAGCCATGGATGGAGAAACAGTTGAAGTACAGATCACTCCACAGCTCATTGCAGATGCATTGAAGCTGCACAACAAAGGGAGTTCTGTCAGAGAAAGAAGGGAGGCCATAGAGGTCTATGGATCAAAGAAACAAAATACAACCTACGGAGATATGGCAGATCAACGAGCGGCAACCCTTTGCCGATTATACAACCAGTTTTTCCATGTGTGCAGCAAAAGACCGCAGAAGTATACTACACCACCCCATGCCATTGCGACAACCATCACATGGGCACTGAAGAGCAACGTGCCAAAAGAGGTGAATTATGCTCAATACATCCACGAGCAAGTAGTCGCCATGCACAACCAGAAACCAAAGTACATAGGAGGAGGAGAAATCCTAACAAGAATAGCTTATGAAGCTATTGGAGCTAGAGATCAAGGGCCACAGATTCCCTCCCAGAATGAGTGGCTTAGAGAAGCCGATGAGGAGGAAGAACAACAAGAAGTATCCAAGAGGGCGTCCACAAGAGCACGCCGGAAACTAGAAATAGTTTCAGAACCTGAGGAAGCCGTGGACGAGCCGCTCAAGAAGAAGGTGAAGAAGAAGGCCGATCCCAAGCAAACCAAAAGTCAAAAAGCCGCAAGAATGGAAAGGCTGGTGGAGCAGTTTAGAGCGGAAAGAGCTCTAAAGGGGGACTTCGAAGAAATGTGGGTGCCAGACCCCAGTAAAGTCGGAACCAGCTCAGCCAGGCCACATGTTGATCAATATGATCAATATATTAGAGCTTATGAGGAGTCGGAGGCCATACTGGAGCAACAACCTGTCGAACCTTATACCGAAGAGGAAGTACAGCTTTTAAAAGCTGAGCTGCAAAAGGACGACAAGGGGAAGAAGAAAGTAGATGAGTCTATTGAACCTCAAAAGAAAGACGGGCAAGCAAACAAAGGGAAAGCCAAGATGACTGAGGACAATCAGCCCTCTTTTGCTGTTGTACCAAGCCCGAAGAAAATGGAAATTATTGTGGAGGAAACCCCAATAGAAATAGAAACAGAAGTTATGGAAAAGCCGGAGCACGGGACCAAGGAAAAGGAGATAGATCCAGTTAAGCAAAAGAAAGATGATTATGAGGATCTGGTCGCTATCGGATACAGTGAAGAAGAGGCCCTGGAGGCAGTTTATGGGATATCCCTACGGAAGCAAGATGATCGGAAAGGGACGAAAGAAAAGACAAAGGGTACAATGGAGAGTGAAGAAAAAATGGACGAGCCGAAGCCATTGGAGGTGGTGGCACAAAGAGCTGTCAAGTTGACAGATGAAGATGAAAAAGACATGCACATGGTGCATGAACTGCTCAGCAAGATTAAAGAAAGATCCAGGGCAAAGGAAGTAGCACTTGAGACAGCAAAACAAAAGGAAGCACAGTTGCAGAAGAAGTTAGAGAATGCTATGACTGAATCTGAAAGTCATAAAGCATCACTCTACGATGCCGAAAACGAGAGAGACGGCTTGATACTCCAACTAGCCGAAGCTTCAAGAGAGGTAACAAGTTCACAGGAAGCAAAGGAGAGAATAGAAGATGAGCTGGAGGCAGCCAAGGATGAGCTCATTGAGCTAAGGGAAAGAGTCGAACTTCAAGAAAGGACAATCACGAGACTCAGGACCACCCCTAGAGTTAGCAGAGCAGGAACAGAACAAGAGGGAGCCCTCGTACCAGCTCTGGAGGAGCAGGTAAGAAGTCTGCAAAGAGAGCTGAGGTTAGAGCAAGTGCAAAGATTGCACATGGCAGAGGGATCATTGGCTGCAGAGGAGCGGCTCACATCAGAAAACCAAACACTAAGGACAGAAAATGAGGCCCTCCGCAAACAGCTCCAAGACCTCCAAGAGCAACAAAGAAGAGAAACAGAGACACCACAAGAAGAAGCAGGGAGAGCAGCCATAGAGCTACCAGAAACTGGAGAGGCAACCACAATTGAAGATCCAGCCCCAGTTCAAGAAGTGGCCTCAACTTCAGGAATCTCTGAAGAAGAAGAACAAAAGCTCCAGGACCAAATAGAAAAGTCAACAGAGGAAAGTGCCAAGGCGGAAATGGAATGGGAAAGGAGACTCCTCATCTCCATTAGACTTCAAGGTTTAGACACAAAAGTGCTCCATGAAGAGTGGATGCAACCAAGCCTGCCTTTCCCTCTGATGAAATTTGAAGTGATAAAGACGAAAAAGAGAATAGAGGAGGAGCAGTATGTCGCTCATTACGAAGGCGACATCACAAAGGATGAACAATCAAAGAAGATTGTAGATTCTCAACCTAGATGGAGGAAAGGTTGGCTGAACAAATACCAAGCCTACCTCATCTACTTGGTAGAGGCTCCAAAGGAGATTCGGGAGGATGCAACCTTCTGCCCGGTGCCAAGAGTCAGAAGTTGGAAAGAGCATGGCAGGATTGTAGAAAAGAAGCCAAATTGGCTTAATTACCCAAGGATGCCAGGACCAAAGGAAGGAGAGAGAATAGGTAAAGCCTACATGGTGAAAACCCTAACGGGCACCATCAAACTCTTTACTGGTTCTCCTGACCTTTCGTGTCAGATGCTAAAGAAAATCTGCAAGACTCTCTTAGCATGCATTGAAGTGTTCGCGCCAGATAAAGCTACGACCTCAAGTCTACTATCGACGGCCGACACAGTGACGGATATGATGTATGATCTTTCATTGCAGCCCTCACCAAAGGTGTTACATCTCTTATACCAAAGAATTATGTTTTTGCCTAGCTTCCACATGCAAACATTCGAAGAAGCTTTCTACACCGACTTTTTCACTCACGAAAGCAAAATATTCGGCCCAACCTTGACCATCGGCAACCTACGCTACGAATCACATTTGCAGATGCTCAAGACGACAGGACTCTATTGACCAAGCCAAAAGTCATGTCAGGGACGATATGAACGCGGAGGGGGGGAGTGTTGAGCCAGCAGAGGATCACACCCGCATTTTTGCTCACGCCCATCATTTTGTAACCATTGATTGTAATAAATGTCTTTCCGACATTAATTTTGATTTGAGCCATTCATTAAGTAACGGGACTCAATTGAGTTTCCAGCTTGTAATCCCGACGTAATTTCACCTGCTGATGTAAATAATTAGAGATGTTCTCACCTCCAAGGCTGAGGTATATAAGCCAAAGTTTTGTAACCTAAGGAGATTCAATTATTAATCAAAGTGAGTTTTGAGCGTCGTGACTGTGTCTGAGAGAGAGAGAGAGAGAGAGAGAGTCTTATCTCCTTGCTACGCGAGCTACGGAGCCGCCATTGGAGAAGCGACACCGCCATTGTGTTAGCAACGGCGAGAGCTACGCACAGATACCAAGAGTGCGCGCTATCGGCTTCTATGTGTGGTACGTTCCTACGAGCTTCGGTGTGAGTTTTCTTCCAACTCGTGTGTCGGAATAGAGCGTGCAGCATATCTATAGAACCACAACGAGTAGAGCTACACATTCGTACCATCGGGGTCAAGTTTCGGTCACCTGTAATTTTCGGCCTGTCTTCATACGCGTTTACCGCACGGAGTGGTTATAGGTTGATTTTCAGTTCAAGTCTTTAGGGTGTTGTTCTTACCTAGTGTATAGACGTCCCCTTGAGTTTGAGATCGATTCGATGATTCTAGATCCTGTTTCGTATAGCATTCGTTCGTAGTACGGATTTCAGTCACCTGCGTATTTTAGAACTTAGATTTGATTTCCTTGGTAGTGATTGTCATTAGAAGGTCGAGTAGGTGATTTGACACCCACCTAGTTGTTTCCATGCGCCTGCGGGTCAAGCTCCGTCCTCGTCTGACAAATTCTGTTGTTGGTTGAGTTCTCGCTATTTAGCTTCCGCTAGCGGCGTAACCGCCTTAACATATGCTTGGATGTATGGAAGCCATTCACATAGGTGTAAAAATTCATGACAGGACGAGGGGTGGTTGGAGAAACATAATGTGCTTGACAATGCTTTGGTTGATCTATATGCAAAATCTATTTACTCTATTACACAGAGCCATATTCAGAGAAGCTAACATGGTTGCAAATAAAAAGAAAGTGGGGAAGTTGCAGGAGGGAGAGGGTCATCACCGTGAGCTGGAAGAAGTCAACAGGGGTTGGTACGACAAAAGGTGAACAAGTAGGGACATCTTGACATAACACAGAGAGAGAGAGAGAGAGAGAGAGGCAACAAATGCCATCTCTGACCATCATGGCTACATTGTGGATATTGAAAAGCAGCTTCATGATGAGATTGTTTCATCGAATACCAAACATCGTGCTTGGAATTTCTTTGCTCAACATGTATATCAAATGTGATGTACTTTTGAATGCACAAAAAGTTCTTGGAATGCAGCAATTGTCAAACAAAGGGCAACCTAGGGAGGTCTAGGAAGCACCATGTACGCAAATAGCTTCATGATGGAATTGTTTGTTAGAGGCTCTTGGGAAAATCATATTGCGCTTGAAATTGTTGCTTGAACTATAGGTCAATTGTGGTATAATTTTAAACGCACACGACGATCTTGGAATGCAGCAATTGTCAAATATGCCCAACATAGGTAGGACCAGGGAGTGGTGGGCTACTTACAGTAGCAAATGCCAAGTGATGGTTTCTTTCCATATGCATTCACCTATGCTTGCATCTTAAAGGCATGGGGCATTATACAAGAATGTTAATATGGCAACATTGTTTACTAGATGCAATTCTCTATGCTTGCATCTTGAAGTCATGGGGCAACAACTGTGTACATTGTTGCAAAAATTTCATGATGAGATTTTTAGCTAGCAGCTCTTGCAATGTTGTGGTTTTTGGATATGCCCAAAAGGGATAGGACTAGCAAGCAAGGTGTGTTTAAGCTAATACAGAGTGAATGCTTCTCTTTAGATGCACTCACTATGCTTGCATCTTGAATTCATAAGACATTATGAAAGCAGTTGGCATTGTAAATAGCTTCATGATAAGATTGTTGATTGCATGTCTTGGAAAGAAAAAATCTTGCTCGAATTTTTTTGCTTGACATGCATGTCAACGGTATTGTGCTCCTAAACACGCAAAAAAATATTGGAATGCAGTGATTGTCGGATATGTAAGGATGTTGTTTCTTGGTACATTTATTGTAGGGTATGCCCAATATGGGCAGGGCAAGGAAGCTCTAGGTTGTCAATCTCCAGATTCTCTCTGGTATTTTTCATCTTGAAATCGTGAGGTGATGGCTGTGTACATAAAGAAATTTATGATGAGATCTTTAGCTAGGGGTCTTTCAATGTTGTGGTTGTCATGTATGTCAAATGTGGTATATTCTTGACAGCACAATGAGATCCTTTTGAGCTTCCTTGGTCTATTGTAATGCAATGGTTGGAGGATATGCCAAAAAGATAAAGGACTAGCAAGCAAGCAGTGGGTTGTTTAAGCCAATATGGAGTGAATGTTACTCTTTGGATGCAGTCACCTACGCTTGCATCCTCAAGGCATAGGACATTATGCAAGTAGTTGATATTAGCAAATAGATTAATGATGAGATGGTTCATTGCAATTTCTTGGAAGGAAAAATATTGTTTGGATTTGTTATGCTCAACATGCATGCCAATTGTGGTGTCGTACGACGAGGGAGCTCTAGGTTCTTTTCAACAAATAAAGAGCTAGGCAAGTCCTCTGAATGCAATCACCAACATCTCTCGGTTGATTTCAACGAATGCAAAACCAAAATTTTCTCCAAATGTGATGATTGTGGGTGTTTTTTGAAGGCATGTAGCTAAAGCAAAAAAATGTTGACTTAAGGCAAACAAATTTATGGTGAGATTTACAGTCAATGGCTATTAGACAATAACATCATGCTTGCTTGGTCAACATGTGTGCCAAGTGGGGGATACTCTCCACCTGTGTGAATGCCTCTTCTTGCATCTTGAAGACGTCATATTATATAAAACGCTAACGTGGGCAGCAAATATTACGTTCTTAGTCATGGGTAAGTAAGTATGTTATTGTGTTGGCCAATGCATCGGTGTACTTCCAAAAGCATAACAGGTTTTTTGACAAGCTTCTTGCCTGGAAATCAGGATATTCATTTACTTCCAGGCTTGTGTCTAAGAAGTATGTACACAAATTTTGTTAACATGGTTCTACTCTCTTGATTATTGTCAGCCATGTTAACAAACTTTGTGTACATACTTAGTGTATGCTCTGGCAATTCAAAACCTTAGTTGCCACTCCTCTTAGCCTTTGAAAATTGGCTCTTACGTATCTACACCCACGGCTCGAAGTGGTTAATTATAGAGAGTAGTGGAGTAGGTCCAATATAGCAGATTTGCCATGGGCTACCTCTTTTCGGACTTCTTATGGCTCAATAATGGTAAAGCCATAGGCAAGTCTAAAAAGACTCCATTATTAAGTCCAAAGCTTCCAAGGTGTGCACCATATCGCACATAGTGAGCTCAACAAAACCGATGATAGATCCTACTTACCCTAATATAATTAACAACATCAACCACTTATAGGCTACTTAAGGACCTCTCTTCTTAAGCAAGAAAAGAGAAACCAAATGCTCTGATACCAATGTAATGGAATTGGCCTATTAACTTGAGAGTAGCGGAAATTAATGAGAGTACTTTTGAGAAATTACTTTGTGAGCATAGCGGGTGAACATAATTGTTAGTAGCAACATTAACATAGCATTTAGTTAACTTGACATGAACAATACTTTTGTAAGAGAGAGAATTTAGAGTACATGACAATAGTTGAGGATCGGATTTATATGGAGCCTGTCCCCCCTCCATTGGGCATTTGTATTATGATTTCTCCCATTAAGAGAGACTTGTTACAATACAATCTTTGTGTTCCTTGTGACCTAGGTGATGCAATGAAGATGGAAAGCTAGAATTAGCTCCTCACTTATCATAGTTCTTCTTGATATCATACATAATAGCATAGTAATGAAGATGGAGAAGATGGCAAGCTTAAGCATTGAAGCATGGCTCTTGGTTGGATTTGCACTCCATAGCCAAGAGTGTTGGTGTATGCTCTCAACCTCTACTTGCTTGGAGAAGGAGAGGGAGCTCTTGCACTTTGCACAATGCATAATGAGAGTGTGTGTGAGTGTGTGTGGGAGAATATACCCCCTCAAAAACCCCCTACCTTGCTTTGGTTGACCCCCCCTTGTAGCTCATGCTTGAAGCTCATTGGACCCCTCCAGGCCTAGCCAATCACAAGCAGGAGGCATTACAAGCAACAAGGGTAGCCTTGGGACAAGTGTCCTCCTTTCCCCTTTGAGAGAGAGGACTTGATAAATGCAAAGACAATTAAATAAATATCCTAAATTATCATTGCACCCCTTGAGTGGCCAACCAATAGGCTTCAAGCACACCATGAGGGCACCATGAGGGGAACTTGACAAGTGTCCCTTATGCTTTCTTTGTACCAAGGATGCCTTGTGTGAGTGTGTGGGTGTTCTCTCTCATCCTCCCTCATGTAGGGCTCTCCCCCTCCTTGTAGGGATTGGATCTTTGACTTTTGACACCTCAAGCCCCTCAAGCTTAGGCCCAGTTCCCACTACAAGCTTGGCCCTTAAGCACTTTAAGCTTGGGCTGGGTTCTCACCTCAAGTACAGCCCTAGCATCTCATGCATGCCAAGCACCTCAAGTATCTCAATCATCAAGCACCTCAAGCACCTTAAGCTTGGGCCGGGTTCCCACCTCAAGCACCTCAAGCACCTCAAGCTTGGGCCGGGTTCCCACCTCAAGCTCAGTTGTTGTAGCTTACCTAAGGTCAAAGGACTTTTACACTAACTATTGGAGGTCTTCAATGAAGCTAACCCTAAGTTCTTATGCTCCATTGGTTAGCCTTGTTCTTTGATAGACCATCTCTCATTTGGGCCCCTTTACCATTGGCCCCGTGTTGAGATAGATCTATAAGCACATGTTTATATCTTAACCCTTGTTCCCGTTTATTCTCCCACATTAAATGATCAGTTTAATATGAGAAAATCATTTGGGTCGGTTAGATATTAGATTTTACGACATTACCTCTCTCTTGAAGTCATAGTCGTCCTCGACTATGAGGTAGAAGAGATAAACCTTAGTCATTAGTCAATCTTACTTAGCGTGTAGAGGATCCATTTTTACCCTACGACATCTTTCCAAGATGGATGACTAATCCATTTGGTGCTTGGGAGATATAGCTGCCGCATTCATGTCTGCTCGTTAGTCCATTTCATTCTCCCAAAGTATTGTGACAAATTCTACTTGGTGTTTGAGAGACGTCGTCATCACAAACATGATTCTAAGCATGCATACTATTTAAATTTGTGCACAATTAAAAAGAGAACTAGTCTTATAAGACAAAAACATGGGTCATCGCAAAGAAATTTGTACATTTGCTTACCTTAATGTAGCATTGTAAGCATTGATAAGGTTCATACTATCCTTAAGCTGTATTCCTTGCATCCATCTAGCATCTTCAAAAGGATAATTTCTGAACTTAATAAGATACCATCGGACAATCTTACCATGTCGTACTACCTTGTCTTCATGCCGAAGGATAGTTCCAGGTTGTAGCATCTCTTCTTGGTCATCAACTTTGGGAGAATCTTCAATAATTGGTTCACTTGGTGGCTCTCCTTTATAGGGTTTAAGTAGGCTCACATGAAAAGCATTGTGTATGAGCGAATGGTTGGGCAACTTGAGTTGGTAGGCCATCTCATTTGATAGGTTTCAAAATTTAGAAAGGACCATAGTATCTTTTTGCTATCTTAGCATAATACTTTTGATGGCCCGTAGGATTTTTGCCTGTCGTTTGCCTTTATCAAGCCTTAGGAAACTTAAGTAAGACCCAATCATTTTCTTTGAACGTTAAGGCCCTTATGTGCTTGTCAGCAGCAGCTTTTTGCCTTTGTTGAGAGATGGATATAGCCTCCTTAATCTTTTGAAAAGATTCTTGTAGGTCACGGCTATACTCATCCGCAGCGGAGATCTTCCCATGTACTTTGAGTAGCAAGGGACTTTTAGGCCTTCCCTCAATGATCTCAAAAAATTCTTTTCCCACAGAAGTATGTGCAGTATTATTGTAGGCATACTCTACAAGAGGTAAGTACTTTTCCCATTGTGAGCGTTGATCTACTTTGGTAACATAAGTTTTGAGTAGATCGAGTATCGTAAGATTGGCTATCTCACTTTGGCCATCCGTTTGTGGGTGATAGGCCGAAGAGAAATTCAATCTTGTTCCTAGATTTTCAAAGAGACCTTTCTAAAAATTACCGGTCATTCTACGATCTCTATCTAACACCAAGGATGTTGGTAATCCATGGTGTTTGAAAATCTGTGATATGAAGAGAGTTGCCATTTGGTGTGCCTTAATAGTCTTTTTGACAGGAATAAGTGTGCTTGCTTGCTAAACATGTTGACTATTGTCCATATTCCGTATTCCCATGGATAGACTTGGGTAATCCAACGATGAAATCCATCTCCCATGGTGAATTTGGGATAGGCAATGGCTGGAGTAATCCAGGTTGCTTCCCTCTATCATATTTGGTATTTTGGAAAAGTACACATTTTGAAACATACTCTTGCATGTCCACTTTCATGGTAGGCCAATAGAAATATGTCTCTACTCCTCAAAGAGTAGGTTGAATACCTCTATGTCCCGCATAGGAAGGAGCATTGGATTCATACATAACTTTTTCACGAAGGGATTTGGTAACACATAGCCTATTTCCATGGAGAAGATAACCATCCTGCAAGGCGAATGGTTAATCTTTCTTCCCCAAAGCAAGGGCTGACATTATGTCTCTCAAGTCAGGGTCATTAGCATACTCATCTATCATAGAAGATAGATCATTGTGAGTAGCTATAGACACCGCATTAACTTTTGGTCGTCATGAAAGTGCATCGGCCATTTGATTGTGCTTACCAGCAACATGAGCAATATGGAAATTAAATTCCGAAAGAAAATTTTCCCACCTCATTTGTTTTTCGAAAAGCTTGGTTTGCATCATGAAATACTTGAGACTTTGGTGGTTGGTTCATAGAATAAATAGAGTCCCCAATAGGTAGTGCTTCCATGTGTTTAGGGCATGTAGAACAGCTAACAACTATTTCTCATAAATGCCCAAGACTCGTTCATCTGTATTGAGCCTTCAACTCTCAGTTGCTATGGCATGCCCTTCTTGAAGCAAATATGCTCCAAGGCAATCACCACAAGCATCACATTGGACCTCAAATGGCTTTGAGAGATTCAAAAGCATGAGGACTGGTTGGGAGATAAGATTCTCCTTGAGCTTATCAAAAGCATTTTTCTCCTTAGCAGTCCATATATACTTAACGTTCTTCTTAGTTAAGTCATGTAGTGGTCCTGCTATTTGAGAGAATTTTGCTATGAAGCGTCTATAGTATGTGCACATACCGATAAAGCCTCTTAGCTCATGTAGATTCCTTGGATTAGGCCATGCTTTTATTACCTCTAACTTTGATGGATCCATACGGATACCATCTTGAGAGATAATATGACCTAGGTATTGAATCTCTTGAAGGGAAAATTCGCTTTTCTTTTGGTTGAAAAAAAGCTTATTCTCCCTCAATGCTTGAAAAATCACTTGGAGATGTTGCTTATGTTCCTCCAAAGACTTGGAGTAGATGATGATATCATCAAAGAACACTCCAGTGAATTTGCGATAAGGTCTAAAAATTTTCTCCATTAGATGATTGAACGTAGCTGGTGCATTAGTCAAGCCAAAAGGCATGACTAGATATTCATAAAGACCAAACGTTGTGCGAAACGCGGTCTTTAGGATATCTTCATCCAATATCCTTATTTGCTGATAGCCACTTTTAAGGTCAATCCTACTGAAGTAGATAGAGCCTTGTAGCTTATCAAACAGATCTTCTACCCGAGGCATGGGAAATCTGTTTTTGATAGTGATATGGTTTAGTGCTCAATAGTCCACACACATACGGTATGTACCATCTTTCTTTTGCAGTAAAAGGACTGGAGAACAAAAGGGAGAGGAACTAAGCCTCACCATCCCTTTGTCTACCGATTCCTGTACTTGCCTCATGATCTCCTCTTGTTGAGCTTGTGAGACTTAATAAGGAGGCTTGTTAGGCGATGAGCTTCCTGGAAGGAGCTCAATGCGATGGTCATCATCCCCTCGTTTTGGAGGTAAGTCCATAGGGATATCAAAACGAGGGGACTTGTTTTGGAGGTAAGTCCATAGGGATATCATCGATGAACACATCTTGGAATCCTTTTAGAAAATTAGACAAGTTTAACTCTTCTTGATTCCTACCATTTACATTTGATAAAACATTAGGATCTTTTAGAGACTCTTTGACAAAAATCATGAACACAGAAACTGAGCTCTTCATTGAATTATCAAAAGAAGGAGAATTTACAAGTGGAATAGTGAGACCATGCTCACTAGCATCTATATACATCATTTATTTCCCCTGTAGGTGAAGTAGATTCTCCTTTCAGGGAACTTCATATTGGCAGTCATGCGATCAAACCATGGCGCCCCTAGGATAGCATCCTCATGTTGGAGGGGAGGGATGAAAAAGTCTTCTTTGTCGACATAGATTTGGACATGAAGCCTCAACTTGCCAATCAAGGGAGTAAAAAAGGCTTGTTGTCCCTTGAAAGTTGTGTCAACCATTACCATATCTCCGATCTTGAAAGCTTGAATGCCCAACTTGGTGGCCAACTTCATTGATATGAAGTTGTGAGTAGAGCCAAGGTCGAACAAGATAAAGGCATCATGCTCTCTTACCTTTCCCAAAGCAAAGGAAAGTGATGATCCTTTGCAATGAGCATCCTCTTTTGGAGCTTCGATAGTGGAAGCCATAGGAGTCTCATTGCGAGCATTCTTCTTGGGTCAAGAACGATAGCCATGTCCTTGATCCCGACACTTGAAACACTTATGGTCCTTGAGAAAAGCTTCAAGCTCTTTAGGAGAGAGTTTGTTTTTGCCTTTGTAAACTCCCTTGTCCTTGGACCGATTGTTGTTGTTGTTGTTGGAAGTGCCATGGGAAGAATTTTGAACATTGTATTTCCCCTTTGCATCATTTTTGTCTTTGTTTTCCATGGGCTTGGCATTCCGTCTAACCCTTGATGGAAATTGATGCGTGAAGCAACCATGGTGTGATGGATTACTTCACTAATAGAATCAGGCCGTTGAGAGTTGATGTATTCAGCCATCTCTTCAGGTAATCCCGCATGAAATTGCTACCTTTGCTCGGCAAAGTCTATCTTTTGAAAGACAATAGACTTGAGATGTAAATCCCAAAACTTGTCTACATACTTGTGGATAGATTCATGAGAGAGAAGCTTCAAACTGCACCATTTTGGTAAGCACTTTGTCCTTTGCATCCCTTGCAAGGAATTGCTTCATGATGGAAACTCGTAGAGTTTTCCATGTCTTTGGTGCTTCGCCGTTGCCACGAAGGCTAGCCCACCATTGACGAGCTAATTTTTGAAAGTGCATAGCTACATGGCGTAGCTTGGAGGACTCCTGAAGCCCTCGTATCCAAAGGCCACATCAAATTGCTGGATGAAGGCAACCACTTTGTCGGTAGCACCAAAGGTACCATCATAGGTGAGAAAACAGATACTCTTTCCTCCCTCCTTGAGCTTCTTTAGCTTTTGGGGCCTTCACCATGCAGGGTATGATTTGCAATTTCCCCCCCCTCTTGTATTATCTAGGAGAATAGCCATAGCTTTCATCGGAAGAGGAGGAAGGTGAAGAAGAAGGAGAAGAGGGTGACCTCTTTCTAGCCCTTTTCTTCCTTTGTTTCCTCTCTTCCCTTTTGGAATGATGAGGAGAAGGACTGTGTGTTGATATTTTCCTCTTGGGAGGAGTGGGCGATCGTCTAGACCATCGTCTTTCTGGAGCCACATTTTTAGAGGAGCTTAAAGTTTCATTGCTTTCTTGCTCTTTGGATTCCTCCTCTCCAATGGGAGAGAGTCTTCTTTTGGGGGTTTCTTCAAGAGGCCTCCTAAGCTCTCTCTCCTCTTGGAGAGGAAGGGAAATCCCATAAGCACGAAGTTGTTGTGTAATTTCGGCCTGCAAGGCAGGGTTGCCCATAGCTTGCTGCAACCTAGTAACGAGATAATTTACAAACATGGGAGCATCATCATTAGCACCTTCATGTGCAAAATCAAAGCTATCAATGTTCATTCTACTCTCTTGATTATTGTCAGCCATGTTAACAAAATTTGAGTACGCACTTAGTGTATGCTTTGGAAATTCAAAACCTTAGTTGCCACTCCTCTTAGCCTTTGAAAATCGGCTCTTAAGTATCTACACCCACGGCTCAAAGTGGTTAATTATAGAGAGTAGTGGAATAGGTCTAACATAGAAGAGTTGCTGAGCGCTAGCTCCTTTTGCACTTCTTATGCCTCAATAATGGTAAAGCCATAGGCAAGTCTAAAAAGACTCCATTATTAAGTCCAAAGCTTCCGGGGTGTGCACCATATCACACATAGTGGGCTCAACAAAACCGATAAAAGATCCTGCTTACCCTAATATAATTAACAACATCAACCATTTATAGGCTACTTAAGGACCTCTCTTCTTAAGCAAGAAAAAAAAAACCAAATGATCTGATACCAATGTAATGGAATTGGCCTATTAACTTGAGAGTAGCGGAAATTAATGAGAGTACTTCTAAGAAATTACTTTGTGAGCATAGCGGGTGAACATAATTGTTAGTAGCAACATTAACATAGCATTTAGTTAACTTGGCATGAACAATACTTTTGTAAGAGAGAGAATTTAGAGTACATGACAACAGTTGAGGACCGGATTTATGTGGAGCCCGTCCCCCCTCCAATAGCCATTTTTATTAGGATTTCTCCCATTAAGAGAACTTGTTACAATACAATCTTTGTGTTCCTTGTGACCTAGGTGATGCAATGAAGATGGAAAGCTTCGTGCATCACAAGGATAACATAAACTTTGAAGAAAGCTTTAACTATCCCAAGCCTTAGTCCCAAGACCTCAAACACCTTCGAAGGTGGAGAGAGCTAGCAAGGAATGAGGGTAGGGAAGAAGAAGAACAAACATTTCATAGGAGAAAGAATTAGCTCCTTACTTATCATAACTCTTCTTGCTAGCATACATAATAGCATAGTAATGAAGATGGAGAAGATGGCAAGCTTAAGCATTGAAGCATGGCTCTTGGTTGGATTTGCACTCCATAGCCAAGAGTGTTGGTGTAGGTTCTCAACCTCTACTTGCTTGGAGAAGGAAAGGGAGCTCTTGCACTTTGCACAATGCATAATGAGAGTGTGTGTGAGTGTGTGTGGGAGAATATACCCCCTCAAAAACCCCCTACCTTGCTTTGGTTGACCCCCCCTTGTAGCTCATGCTTGAAGCTCATTGGACCCCTCCAGGCCTAGCCAATCACAAGCAGGAGGCATTACAAGCAACAAGGGTAGCCTTGGGACAAGTGTCCTCCTTTCCCCTTTGAGAGAGAGGACTTGATAAATGCAAAGACAATTAAATAAATATCCTAAATTATCATTGCACCCCTTGAGTGGCCAACCAATAGGCTTCAAGCACACCATGAGGGCACCATGAGGAGGAACTTGACAAGTGTCCCTTATGCTTTCTTTGTACCAAGTATGCCTTGTGTGAGTGTGTAAGTGTGTGGGTGTTCTCTCTCATCCCCCTCATGTAGGGCTCGCCCCCTCCTTGTAGGGATTGGATCTTTGACTTGTGACACCTCAAGCCCCTCAAGCTTAGGCCGAGTTCCCACTACAAGCTTGGCCCTTAAGCACTTTAAGCTTGGGTTGGGTTCTCACCTCAAGTACAGCCCTAGCATCTCAAGCATGTCAAGCACCTCAAGTATCTCAATCATCAAGCATCTCAAGCACCTTAAGCTTGGGCTGGGTTCCCACCTCAAGCTCAGCCCTAGCTTACCTAAGGTCAAAGGAATTTTACACTAACTATTGGAGGCCTTCAATGAAGCTAACTCTAAGGTCTTATGCTCCATTGGTTAGCCTTGCTCTTTGATAGACCATCTCTCATTTGGGTCCCTTTACCATTGGCCCTGTGTTGAGATAGATCTATAAGCACATGTCTATATCTTAACCCTTTTTCCCATTTATTCTCCCACATTAAATGATCAGTTTAATATGAGAAAATCATTTGGGTTGGTTAGTTGTTGTTAGATTTTATGACAATTGTCCTTTGCCTTGTGCTCTTTGCCTTTGTTTTTTAGTTGTGACGGGGTGAATTCTTCCACGATCCATATCTTTGTGACCTTGAGAAGGTGTATTTGTTGTAAGAGCTTGAGTTGATCTTCTCTCTTCTTGAATTTGAGAATGGCTTGTCCACTTGGTAATGACTTGCTTTCATCGACCATTTCTATCTTGTCAGGGTCGAGCTTGATCAGCTTGAGGGTCTCATTGAGGAAGTTGATGAGCTCCCAAAAGTCCTCCTTGATCGCTTCCCATGCTTATGGTAGTCTGGCAATGTGGACCTTGAGGGCTTTGCTTCTTGGCGCTTTCATTCTTTGAGTTCCATTGCCACAGATGTCTCTACTTGGGTGAGCACCTTAGATTTAGCTTGGTTGATATGTGCTTCTACTTTTGCTACCTTGTTGGTGGCAATATTGATCGTTGATTCTTACCAGGCCTCAAGCATGCTAAGGCAAGCTTTGAGGTCACGATTCTCTTCCATGACTTGATTGAGGGCCTTTTCAAATTGTCTCAGGTGATCGGCTTGCTTGGAGCTGCTACAACGGTTGCAAAACATAGCCATGGCCGTAGTGCAGTCTTGGGGAGACCCTCTTTGCTAGAATCTTCTCCATTCAGGGTTGTCCTTCTCTTGCATGCCATTTTTTGAAAACCCTTGCTTCAAGTTTTCTACCTTCTCTTCTCTAAGACTACTCAAGAGACTCTGTTGGCACTCGAGCATCGTGGGTTGAGGGATATGCATCCTGGGATACGAAGGCACCATGGCCATCAATTAAGGAAGGGAGGTCATGGGGGTTGAAGGGGTACACATCCTGGGATATGTTGGCACTGTGGCCATTGACTAGGGTGAGGGAGGGCATGGCTGTCAATTAACGCCTCCCCCCCCCATACAGCAGTCCTTGGCCAAGGGGGACATGCAGCAGAGGACAAATGGAGATGGGCTAGGTTTTGACGAACGAGCTAGGTTGAGAGAGAGAGAGAGAGAGAGAGAGAGAGAGGGAGAGAGTGGAGACAAAGAAAATGAGGGACAATAAAGAGACAAAATAGATAGAGAGAAAGAGGAAGAAAAAGAGGAGGAAATGACGCATGGTTCCACACTTGCAACGTTGTGGTTGTAATTGGGATTCTGCAAAGAATTGGAGCATATGCAACAAGCACATCATGAGATGGCAACTCGACTCAACACCCTACATAGGTGCTATAAAGGGGATCTTCACTAACTCGACTCTATAATGGTGAGAATTCTTATTCTCACTTATGTTGATCTACACCATTTTCATTCTTTCATTGCATGCAATTGTAGTGATACACACTGGTTTAGCTTGGAGAAGTAGTCTCGAGCTTAAACTCTAGGGTTGCATGAGTTTTCAGCGTACATAATAGTGTGAATACTATTTAGTTGGAATTGTTTGACTTCTCCTACTCAATAGTAGAATTAGAGGAGTCGTTCTTAAAAACGTAAATTATAATGAAACCTTTGTCAGTGGTTTTTGGTTTTTACCCCCAATTGGTCTTTGAAATCATCAAACTAGACAAACCGAGACATAGAAAAGTAGAGAGAGAGAGAGAGAGAGAGAGAGAGAGAGGACAAAATGGAGACACACGGTGACATATACTCACATAGGAGAGAAGAAAAGACAAAAAAAAAAGAATGAAACAAAGAGAAACAAAAAGAGAGATTGAAGAAGAAAGAAACAAAGAGAGTGAGAAAGATAGAGGGAGAGAAAAAGGAGGAGGGGGGGGCAACAGAGACAATGTGATGGACAAACAAGCAAGGACATATAGATTTAAGGGAATGCAATCAAAATGCCCTTTAAGCTTAAGCTTGTAGAAATTCTAGAACTATAGATTTAAGGGAATACTATCAAAATGCCCTTCAAACTTGTTAAAATTCTAGAAATATAGATTCGAGGGAATACTATCAAAATGCCCTTGAAACTTGTTGAAATTCTAGAAATACCCCCAATTTTTCTTGAAATTCCCAAATCCCTCTCATATTTGGAAAATATTGTCAAAATTTTCCAAAACTCCATTAGGTTTTAGCAAAAGTCCCAAAATAGTCGTTGTCAATCTTGGAGTCCTACCAAACACCGAGCGAGATTTATCAAGCAAACCAAAAATCGAGCGAAATTTTAAGACTTATAAGAGAAGATTCTCAAGTATGTTTGTTCTCGATTGTCGTTCGTACTAAACATATTGGATGTCTCTTCACATTTAATGCCTTTCACTATCTAATGTTTCCAATACATTTCTTTGGAATACACTTTTCTTGGAAGTATGGGAAACCTCTACATCCCTTCCTCCTCTCATCCACAGGAAAGTTTTGTAAAATTCAATTCTTATAAGATTCCCTCTCCCCGCACCATATTCCCCTTACCTTGCACCAACGAGAGAGGACCTTGTCACCCCGCTCAGCACCTCACCACCTTCCCCTCACCTCTGCATCGCACTCTCTCTTTGCATCCACACTGCTAGTGCAGACATGGTGAATAAAAGCCTCTCTCAGATTAATAAGCAAATATAATAAGCAACAATCTGGCGGATATCACCTCCCCCTCCCCCTTTGCGATTACGGGTCCATGGTCTCTCTATCTCTCTCTCTCTCTCTCTCTCTTTGCTTCCTGGTCGTGCGCCTGTTGCCTCCTTTGGCTCTTCTCCGGACTAGAATGTCTCAAAGTGTTGAACACACACACACACACACACACACACACACACACACACACACACACACACACACACACACACATATACACACACACACACACACACTATTGCAAACAGAGAGGGAGATGGTGCACACGTTGCCAATCGAGAGAGAGAGAGAGAGAGGCCGTGCATGCACACTATCATCTTCACTGCATGCTTAATTGAGTGCTCGCAGATTGCATGAAGAGAATAAACACTGATTCTCCTCCTCTTCTTTTTTTTCAAAGATCATGTCACATACTCTTGTCCTTCACAACATGGATGCTACAAAAGAGAGTGGATTTTGGACATGGGCACATTGGAAGGGCGATCCATCAAATCTTTTTCAAAGTGATTAGGTTGTGTGAACGTGCATGGAATCCAAATAAGTGAATGTAAGAACAAGAAGATGTGAAAAGAAGTTCATGCACCACTCTCTTTGCACTCTTGTCCTTCACAGCAATAGATGCTACAAATCATAGTGAATTTGACGCATCCAAGGGTGTTTTCACATTGGAAGTATCATCCACCAAAACTTTTCCAAAATGGACAGGTTGTGCATGCATACATGGCACCCTAGGTGCACTAGCTAATTTAAACTCATGCAATTTGTACTAGTAACAGAAGCCTTACTTTTTTAATAGAAGGCTTGTGGTCAACACCTGGTAGTGCTCCTTGCATATGGGAATAGGTCTAGGGTCTATGTGATATTTTTCATTTATGGAAGAAATGGAAGGAGATCTCTTTGCTATAAAATGTTGTGGAGGGTTTAACATGGAAAGGGATGGGATGTTGTTTTAATTTTTTCCCACGGACCTGCTTGCAATCATTAAAAAAACTTGATTGGTTGGGGAAAATTTCCATAAAATAAAAGGGTTCTTTTTTATTTTCCCTAGATTCAAAGAGCAAGATATAGAAGAGAAAAATACACACATACAAAAATGAGAGTTATCTGATTGCAATTTTACTTGAAGAACCCAAATCACGAAGTATGTTTCAAGTCTCACATGCATCATATACCTTGACACTATGTAAATCAACAAACTGTGGTTCAAGGTTTTAAAGCTTGTCAAAACCTTAGTGAAACAATGATTGCATCCTTCACCAAGATTTTTCCATCAAGCTTGGGCATAGGAAACCAAATTTCTCTCTAGATCAGAAGGAGCAAAGCTCTACATCATTTCAAAATGCAACTTGTTAAAATTTATCTTGGGCAAAACTATTTCACATTCACAGAGTACGAACAATTTCTCAATTAAAAAAGAAAAAAGGACATTGAAAAAGAAAAAAACAATTACTTCTTGACCATAGCCAGCCCCTTGTATTTGAATGCAGTCCAACTCGCAATGTGGCTTCCTCGGTCTATTTTGGACAAATTTAATTATATGAATAAGACTTAGTGAGTGGTTGGTCTAGTAGCAGGATGGTCAGTCAAACACGAGTGGTTGGGCAATTGGCTTTATACCCAACAACCTTTCACTTAAAGGCAAATCTTCCTTTAAGAATCTATGGACATATGCAATTTATCTAGAGTTTGGATCTCTACCCAGTTGCATAAGCGCTTAAGGTCCAAACTTCATGGAGAGTACATATACACGGTTGTCTTTTGTGTGAATCTTGAGAAGCTCAATATGCTTATCCTCAAGCACCTCATGAAGGAAGTGATAACATACCTCAATGTGCTTTTTTGTTGAATGTTGAACGAAGCACTAGATTCCATGTCACTTTGAATAGCATTCTGACTATCATAATGCAAAACTAGAATGTTTGTACTAGTGCCAACAACTCTCACTAGACATGTAAGCTATATAGCTTCCTTATTTGACACAACAATATCCTCATGTGGTAATCTAAGATGTAAAATCTTGCAAAGAAGGTCTCCATGAGGATTTCACCACTAGTGAATGCACAGGCATAGTTTAAAGTAGACTTTGTGTTGTCCACATGCCCTACATAATCTGATTTTGCATAGCCAATCGCACAAGCCTCTTTGCGTTTGGAGCAAATGCACAACTCTTTTGTACATTCAAATAGGTAGTCATACCCTTCACTACCTTTAAGTTCTTCTTGCTAGGATTATTCATAAATTTGGAAACAATACAATTGTAAATGCAAAGGCACCACTACGGAATGCACAAACATAGCCTATAGGCCTATAGTAGACCTTTTGTTGTCTACATGCCCTACATAATTTTCTTTTGCATAGCCATCACAAAAGCCCTTTCAATTATTGCAATGAACATACATAGCTTGCAAAAGCAAAATGTAAGTAAGGGAAGGCACTCAAAAAGTAACATGTCCATGACCAAAATATATGAAATGCTCACAAATGATCGAACGGGTTCCCAGCGAGAGGTCTACTCTCCTCATCCACCACATCCATAGAAGTCGAGGCCTTATGTCTATCTTGCCCTCTAGACTAGGAACGAAGAAGAGGCAACACAAATGTCAAAATCAAAGCCTCATCACTATCCAATGCTGCACAAGCAAGCCCCAAGCGAGACAAGTTCTAAGAACTCAAGCAGTCCCACATCCAAACTCTAACCAAAGGCCCTTTGGCCGACATAAAATCTCCACAAGACTAGCAATGAAAGGAGAACTATGTTGCATGCATCCGCGCCATGCAAGACCAGACTCCATGTTTGCGTAAGCGGGCTCTAGCAAGTAGTGTCGCATGATGGTATCTGTAGGAGTCAAAACAAATGGACAAAAATGAAAATAAGAAAGCATATTTGTGACCAAAAGTTTTTTTCCTTTTGACATGTAGATAGTGACACTATGAATGCACCCTTCTCTTTGATATATCCTTCTACAGCCGTTTTTGCACCTTCAACATAGCGCACCAATGCCGAAGGCCAAGGAGCACATCGAAAGTCTTCTCGGGTCATCTCAACTCATAAAATTGGCCAAAAAATCATTTTTCAGTGCACCCGTCCTTGGTCCTTCAGCACACCACATTGGCGTGGAATGTTTTACACCAAGTTTTCAAATGATAAAATCAAACCATCATAATGGCCACCATGACTAGCGGAGTCAAGGCAAACAACAAATTTTGATTGAAGCATAACCTACCCTACACAAAGAAATGAGCAGTGTTATTGGCCTATAGCCTTCCGCCTCGATGCGGGACCGATTTGGGGAGTGTTCCGAGGATGAAAAAATATCTAGGAAAACGTTAAGATCAATTGACGATTTTGATTTCACATCTAGAGCAGTCCGCACACAACACACCTCATTTTGGGGGATTTTTTGAGTATAGCACACCTAATTCTTCTTTAAATCCAGGCAACGTTTTCACCTATAAAACACCCCGCGTCAGTGTGGTGTATTTTGGGACAATATTCGAGAGTAGATAACCTAGTTAGATGCTCACAAATATAGCAAATAAAAGAGCATATCTTGTAGGCAAATGCCGTTTTAGAGCCATCCTAACTGGCAGATTGCCATAAACTGTAGCGCTAATCAATCTTTTGCCATTCTATTGCTACAATGACCCCATAAGGTTTTTGGAGAAAGAGTTTACACAAAGGGTTGCGCGACCATCACACGAGGAATTTTGATTTTGAGAAAAATTAACAAATTTATTTTTTGGGGATTGTGGAGAAAATCTGGGATGTGAGAGCGAAATATGTTTGTTCAATTTTTTATTCATTAGTGAGATCTTACATACATACTCGCTTTCTTTTTTAAAAATTCATTTCTCATAAGACTCCACTTTCTCTCCCCCTACCCTGCACCAACGCTCACCTTACACTATTGTTGTGGAGTAGCTCGCGCTGAGTGAGAGAGAGAGAACCTTGTCCGCTCAGCACCTCACCAGCTTCCCCTCACCTCTGCATTGCACTCTCTCTCACCTCGGTCTCTCATCTCTCTCTCTCTCTCTCTCTCTCTCTCTCTCTCTCTCTCTCTCTCTCTCTCTCTCTCTCTCTCTCTCTCTCTCTCTCTCTCTCTCTCTTCGCTTCCTGGCCATGCGCATGCTGCCTCCTTTGGTTGCATGTGTTGGGTTAAAGGCCCGTGTGCCCGGCTGCCCGTTGTTCAGCCGCCCATGTACAGCCATTCATTTACTCATTCATAATAACTATACTCACAACTACACATTGTAGTGTGAGTACCGCCCCGCCACACACTGTGTCTATCTCCTTCTTCGTGTTGGCTCTCTGTGTGTGTGCTCTCCGATCCCAACAAGTGGTATCAGAGCTTGGTAGTGAGAGCATTGAGAGCTTCATCATCATTGTTGAGTGTGTTGAAACTTGCTGCTGTTTCATTGCCGTTTTTCGGTTTTCGCGCACGTGCGCATTTCTAAAGAGCAGAAGGTTTTTCTGAGCTTGGCATTGGAAGGTTCAGCACTCCGCGAGTACTTTCAGCAGGCGTCCTGGGGTTTAACCCCCCTTTCGGAGCCATTCGTGCCATTAGAAATCCCATCCGAGCTACAGACTAGGAGCTACGTTTTTCATCTCTCTTTGGTAGTTTTCTGCTGCCAGAGCTTCCATAGCCATTACAGGTGCCATTGTTGTAGTGTCTTCCACTTACGTGAGCCCACAGCTCATTTGAGAGTGTGTAGCCTCTTCTTGGAGTGGCCTCATACACACAGATAGAGTGGGAGTTTGGCGACATTGTCTTCTTCGACTACAGGTACAGGTACAGGTGCAGCTACAGGTACAGGTTACAGGTTACAGGTAGCTTTGGATACAGGTCTCTTCTGTGGTTACAAAACATGTATTTTGACTGTGGGACAGCCATGTATATGGTTGTGGTTTGAGTGGGAGCTTCTACTCTTCTGGGCAGTCTGTTTATGCGTGTTCTTGAGCTACAGGTTTACATCATCTATGTATGTTGATGGATGTGGATATGGCAGTTTGACAGACACTCTTTATGCATGATATTGTGGAGATTTGGTTCACTTATACATAGAGCGGGTTTGCTCTTGCTTGCAGTGTTGCGGTTTGAGTATGGACAGGTACTTGGTTGACAGTAGAGATTGGACTTCGCTGAGCTTGTGCATTGGTTATATGCTCACTTGGATCCATTTATGCTCACGGATTTGTGTAAGCTTGGTCAGCTTATGTCTCTATTGTGGTTATTCAGACATGGAGTATGTTTATGCCTCTATGACAGCTCATTGTTGATGCATTTTGTGGCACAGTTTGCCTAGGCCGGTTGAGTTACAGGTGTCACGGGTTTATCCATTTGTTTGTGGATTTCTACGTACGTTTTTTGACCATATTATGGGCTGATTTATACTCTATGCGTTTGCTCTTTGATTGAGCAGCAGGTGTTGTCAGATTTGCAACACTACTTTGTTGTGGTAGTTTGTTGGTTGGTTACAGGTTTCTCATTGTTGCATTCTTGTTGTAATGGGCACTAAAGAGGACACAGTTTTCAATATTGAGAAGTTGGATGGTGCTAACTTCTCATATTGGAAAGATCAGATTTGGGATGTCTTGGTGCAGAAGAAACAGATTCGACCTCTAAAGTTGCAGGGAGTTAAGCCAGAGAACATGGAGAGGGATGATTGGGAGGAGTTGGATGAGATGTGCAGGTCTACCATTAGGCTTTCCCTTTCAAAGTCTGTTTATTACAATGTGAAAGATGCACAGGGTGGAGCTTATGAGCTATGGCAGCGGATTTGCGATATGTATGATAAGCATTCGGCTGCTTCTATGGTGTATTGGATTAAAAAGCTTATTGATTTGCGAATGGAGGAAGGTGCTTCCATGAATGCGCATTTGAATGAGTTCAATACAATTTTCAGCCAACTTGCTACGCAGGAAATTACGTTTGAGGAAAATGTAAAAGCTATGTTTTTACTTGTCACGTTGCCTGAGTCATGGGACACATTTAGGACAGCCATAAGTAACTCGGTTCCTGCGAATGAGTTGACAAGTACTAATGTGGAGTCTAGTCTTCTCACGGAAGAGATTAATCGAAAGAATAATGCAGGTAGTAAGTCTTCTAGTGCAATGGTTGTCAGAGGCAGGACTATGCACAAGTATAAGTCCAACAGGGGTAAATCTAGAAGCAAGTCCCGTGCAAACACAAGTAAAAAGGATGTGGAATGTTTTCATTGTGGTAGAAAAGGCCATTTCAAAAAGGATTGCTACAAGTGGAAAAGGGAAAATGGAGATGGTAAGAAGAAAGACCATGATGCTAAGGACAAGCCTAAATCCAATGTCAAAATTGAGGAGTTAAATGCAACACAGGGAGAGTGTAGCTCTCAAGATGACCATGTATGTGCTCCGACTAGTGCTACTAGTGAAGAGCTTGGTGATGTGTTGCTTGCATCCTATTTTGATGACGCTTTTCTTCTCACTCATGAGCGTAGTATGCCTATGGATTGGGTCATTGACAGTGGTGCTTCTTTTCACGTTACGCCTCATAGGTCGTGGTTTCATGACTACGATGCTTCGAGCACAGGTACTGTCAGGATTGCCGATGGGTGTTCTATGCAGATTCATGGCATTGGGGATATTCATTTGGCTATGCCAAACTCTACTACGTTTGTCTTGCACCGTGTGCGTCATGTGCCGGCTCTTGCAAAAAGCTTGATTAGTGTGGGTCAGTTGGATTCACTTGGTTTCAATGTATCTTTTGGTGATGGAGGTTGGAAGATCACTAAGGGCAGCCTTGTTTTGGTTAAAGGTGCTAAGAGGAATACGTTGTATTCCCTTTGTGTCGCTAGTGTGGCTGATCACATTGTGGGGATCACTGAGCAACCTCCTGCTTCTTTATGGCATCAGCGTTTGGGGCATATGTCACTAAAAGGTATGAAGTTGTTGGCACGTGCGGATTACATTCCCGTTTCAGATTTTGGTGGTTTTGAGTTTTGTGAGCATTGCCTTTATGGTCGACATGCTCGGTCTTCTCATAAGAAAAGTGTTCCACACAGATCTTTGGAAAAGCTAGCTTTGGTGCATAGTGATGTATGTGGGCCGATGCCCAATGCTTCTCTTGGAGGTGCTATGTACTTTGTTACGTTCATTGATGATGCTAGCAGGAAGGTATGGGCATACCCCATTCGTAAGAAGGATATGGTGTTTGATATATTTAAGCAATGGTTGGCTCTTGTTGAGAACCAATCAGGTTGTAAGTTGAAGTGCTTACGTACGGACAATGGGGTGAATTTATGTCTCATGCTTTCACATCATTATGTGTTGAGAAGGGTATACGGCGCGAGCTTAGTGCTCCCTATACACCTCCTCAAAATGGTGTGGCAGAGCGCATGAACAGGACTATACAGGAAAAAGTCCGTAGTATGCTTTCTATGGCTGGTTTGTCAAATGGATTTTGGGCTGAAGCTGTTGCCACTTCTGTGCATTTGATAAATCGTTCACCTAGTGTTCCTTTGGGCTTCAAAGTGCCTGAAGAGGTATGGACAGGTTTGCCACCTTCGTATGGTCACCTTCATGTTTTTGGCTGTGAAGCTTATGTACATGTACCTAAGGCAAAACGCAGCAAATTGGATCCAAAGAGCAAGAGATGTATCTTCTTGGGTTATGGTAGCTCTGGTGAGATGGGTTATCGATTGTGGGATCCTATTGACAGGAAGATTGTGCGCAGCCATGATGTTGTTTTTCATGAGGACTCTATGTATAGAGCATCACCGCGAACGGTTGAGGTTCGGCGTGTGATATTTGAGGAGGATGGTCATCGGTATGATGGTCCCATGGCTGCTCGTGGGCAGCCCATTGACCCTCAAGTGGGAGATCAGCCCTTTTGGGAGATCATGTAGATGTGGGACAGCCAGATGCACCTCCTGCACAGTCTTTGAGGCGTTCAGAGCGGCGTGCAAGACAGCCTCAGCGTTTTGTGCCTTCTATGGATTATGTATTGTTGACTGATTGCGGGGAGCCATCATGTTATGATGAGGCCATGTCTAGTGTTGACAAGCTCAAGTGGGAGCAGGCTATGCAGTCAGAGATGGATTCGTTGATCCAAAATAAAACGTGGGAGCTTACTCCTTTGCCAAAGGGTAAGAAGGCACTACCATGCAAGTGGGTTTACAAGATAAAATTGTGTTCAATGGATGCAAAGCCTAGGTACAAAGCAAGGCTTGTGGCTAAAGGATTCAAGCAACAGAAGGGCATTGATTTTGACGAGATCTTCTCCCCAGTGGTGAAGATGTCTACTTTGCGTATGTTGTTTGCCTTGGTAGCTACAGAAGACATGGAGTTGAAGCAAATGGATGTAAAGACAGCTTTCTTACATCCGGACTTGCACGAGGATTTGTACATGGAGCAACCAAGTGGGTTTGTTATTCATGGTTCAAAGAAGATGGTATGCCGGCTTCTTAAGACCTTGTATGGCTGAAGCAATCATCTCGTGAATGGTATCGTAAGTTTGATGCATTCATGAGTTCATTGGGCTATGTACGCAGTTATGAGGACCCATGCCTCTATACTCGCAAGGCTGCAGATGGTAGTCTTATTGTTTTGGTTTTGTATGTGGATGACATGCTGATCGCAGGGAAGTGTATTTCTGATGTGGATGCCTTGAAACATAGGCTACATGAGACCTTTTCCATGAAGGATCTTGGGGATGCCAGTCATATTTTGGATATGCGGATCACTCGTGATCGTTCTCGCAAGATGCTCTTTCTTAGTCAGAAAGAGTACATTGACAGGGTGCTTGAGCGTTTTCATATGGAAGGGGGGAAGGCCATTAGTACCCCGTTGCCTCCATATGTAAAACTCAGCCATGATGACTGCCCTCAGACAGATTTGGAGACTACAGAGATGTCTCAGATTCCCTATGCGTCAGCTGTTGGTTCCTTGATGTATGCCATGGTGGCTACGCGTCCAGATCTTGCTCATGCAGTTGGTGTGGTTAGCAGGTACATGTCTAACCCGGGCAAGCGTCATTGGGATGCAATGAGAGGTATTCTCAGATACTTGAGAGGGACTTCACAGTTGTCCCTATGTTATGGTGAGAAGGATATGTCTGTTTGCGGATATACAGATTCAGACTATGCAGGGTCAGTGGACTCGAGGAAGTCTACTAGAGGCTATGTGTTCACAGTTGCAGGTGGACCGGTTTCGTGGGCATCACGTTTACAGCCATGCGTTGCTTTGAGCACTACAAAGGCTGAATATATGGCTGCCACTGAGGCTGCCAAGGAGGCCGTATGGCTCTCACAACTAGTGGGAGATCTTGGTATGGCTTGTGATGCTCCGATTCTACATTGTGATAGCCAGAGTGCCATAGTGTTGGCACGGAATCCTATCTTCCATGCGAAGACAAAGCACATTGAGGTGAGGTATCACTTCATACGAGAGGTGCTAGAGGACAAGCGCATAGAGCTTGTCAAGGTACACACTGACGATAACCCTGCTGATCTACTCACGAAGTCGTTAGCCTCACAGCGGTTTGCACACTGTAGATCGCTGATGGGTATGGCTTGACTTCTTTTGCTGTACTTTGGCCACTTTAAAGGCACACTGCCTTTAAGTGGGAGATTGTTGGGTTAAAGGCACGTGTGCCCGGCTGCCCATTGTTCAGCCGCCCATGTACAGCCATTCATTTACTCATTCATAATAACTATACTCACAACTACACATTGTAGTGTGAGTACCGCCCCGCCACACACTGTGTCTATCTCCTTCTTCGTGTTGGCTCTCTGTGTGTGTGCTCTCCGATCCCGATCCCAACAGCATGTACCCTTGTTTGGACTGAATGTTGAGGGCTCTGGAAAGTGTTCCGACACCCTCCTTAACACACACTCTCACATACTCAAAGGCAGCGAAGAGGGAGATGGTGCAAACACGCTGCCAACCACGAGAGAGAGAGAGAGAGAGAGAGAGAGAGAGAATCTGGCGAAACAAGCATACGTGATTACATTTGGTTTGGGAGATCTGTGGACACAAAACCACCATGCATGCATGCAGACTGACGTCTTGATGTCAGATTGAATGAGAGAAAATAAGAATCGTAAAAGATGCTCACTACATACTAATTTTCCAAAATTGTGGCGTGTTTTGACGAGAATCTAATGAGATGTTGCTTTGCTGGGGGGAAAGAGGGAGTCGACACGTGCAGGGGTGCAGAGAGATTACAAGAATCGCAAAAGGCAGAGAGAAAGAGCAATGCGAGGCACTGGAGTCTGGGAGGTGCCAGGTGTGGGTGAAGGGGGGGGGGGGGGGGGGGAGAGAGAGAGAGGAGAGAGAGAGAGAGAGAGAGAGAGAGAGAGAGAGACTTGGGGCAAAGCGAGGCTGGGTGAATGCTGAGACAGAGAGACATGAGGATTGTTCGAGAATGTGCAAGCTTGTGGAGGTTCTCGCTGATGTCTTGTTTTCTGTTTGGGCGAAGACCAGGGTGTGTGTGTGTTGTGTGTGTCTTTGTTCTCCGTCTCGATGTCTCGGTAGGGAACAGGGGTTCAAGCAAGAACCTCTCTCTCTCTCTCTCTCTCATCTCTCTGCTGCTCTCTCTCTCTCTCTCTCCTCTCTCTCATTCTCTCTCTCTCTCTCTCTCTCTCTCCTCTCTCTCTCTCTCTCTCTCTCCTCTCTCTCCCTCTCCCTCTCTCTCTCTCTCCCTCTCTCTCTCTCTCTCTCTCGCTCTCTCTCTCTCTCTCTCAGCTCCACTCTCTCTTCTCATCTCTCTCTCCCTCTCTCTTCTCTCCTCTCTCTCACATCTCTCTCCTCTCTCTCCTCTCCTCACTCTCTCTCCCTCAACTTCTCTCTCTCTTCTCTTCTCCCCCCTCTCTCGCCTCCTCCCCCCCCCCCCCCCCCCCCCAAGAGCGCAAGAGGTCCAAGTTGCAGGTAGAAGAGATATGTTGGGTGCAGGGAAGAGAGTGTTGGGTGATGTTAGGAGCCGCATTGCATGCTCAGAGAGAGAGAGAGAGAGAGAGAGAGAGAGAAGACAGAGAGAGAGAGAGAGAGAGAGAGAGAGAGAGAGAGAGAGAGAGAGGATTTATTCTAAGGTGTGTGTCACACTAGGGCGGGGGGAGGATGGCCATGCTGAAATGGCTCGCTCTTATTGGTTCTCCAAAAAATGAAAGTTGGCCTGTGGGGTTTGTCAAAGCGGCCACTTTCCCATCCTGGCCCAACTTTTGACATGGGAGGCCATCTGCCAAAAGGTATGGCACAAGCGTGCTATACTAGATTTGAATTTTGACAGCCAGTGTGAAACCTGAGCGCCTTACCACTTGGCCAAAGTAGGTTTGTTGATACTAGGCTCCATGAGACAGTGGCCAGGGTTGGCAACACCGCAAAAAGTGTGGGGCACCCACTCCCAGTGTGACATTGGCCTAATACTCCACTCCCTTGAATACGAGCACCACCTCTATCCTCATTAGCTGATATTGCCTCTCTCTCATAAAGTGAATGAAATGTAGCAAGTTTTGTTGTGCCGGCTCTGTCAAGCGCATCGACATCTACGTGTGCATGGGATTGGAAGGGAATAGCAGTTTGCTCTTGGACGCCCCAAAAATGCCAACACAACATTAGACCCCCATCACATACACTCTCGCCTGCCTCTCTCTCTCTCTCTCTCTCTCTCTCTCTCCTCTCTCTCATCACTTCCACAAATCTAGAACAAATTCAAAACATGACTACGTAGCAGAAAATAATTTCAATTTCTTCGAGCTACTCTTACTTTGCTTTGCTGCTGGGGGGGGGGGGGAAGAGGGAGTCGACACGTGCAGGGAAGCAGAGAGATTGCAGGAATCGCAAAAGGCAGAGAGAAGAGAGCAATGCGAGGCACTAGAGTCTGGGAGGTGCCATGTGTGGGTGAAGGGAGGGGGGGGGAGAGAGAGAGAGAGAGAGAGAGAGAGAAGAGAGAGAGAGAGAGAGAGAGAGAGAGAGAGAGAGAGAGACTTCTGGGCAAAGCGAGGCTGGGTGAATGTTGAGACAGAGAGACATGAGGATTGTTCGAGAATGTGCAAGCTTGGTGGAGGTTCTCGCTGATGTCTTTGTTTTTCTGTCTGGCGAAGGCCAGGGTGTGTGTGTGTGTGTGTGTGTGTGTGTGTGTGTGTGTGTGTGGTGTGTGTGTGTGTTTGTGTGTGTCTTTGTTCTCCATCTCGATGTCACGGTAGGGAACAGGGGTTCAAGCAAGAACCTCTCTCTCTCTCTCTCTCTCTCTCTCTCTCTCCCCCCCCCCCCCCCCCCCCCCCCCCCCTTCAAGAGCGCAAGAGGTCCAAGTTGCAGGTAGAAGAGATGTGTTGGGTGCAGGGAAGAGAGTGTTGGGTGATGTTAGGAGCCGCATTGCATGCTCACAGAGAGAGAGAGAGAGAGAGAGAAGAGAGAGAGAGAGAGAGAGAGAGAGAGAGAGAGATACATACACACACACACACACAGAGATTTATTCTAAGGTGTGTGTCACACTAGGGCGGGGGGAGGATGGCCATGCTGAAATGGCTCGCTCTTATTGGTTCTCCAAAAAATGAAAGTTGGCCTTTGGGGTTTGTCAAAGCGGCCACTTTCCCATCGTGGCCCAACTTTTGACATGGGAGGCCATCTGCCAAAAGGTATGGCATGAGCGCGTTATACTAGATTTGAATTTTGACAACCAGTGTGAAACCCGAGCGCCTTACCACTTGGCCAAAGTAGGTTTGTTGATACTAGGCTCCATGAGACAGTGGCCAGGGTTGGCCACACCGCAAAAAGTGTGGGGCACCCACTCCCAGTGTGACATTGGCCTAATACTCCACTCCCTTGAACACGAGCACCACCTCTATCTTCATTAGCTGACATTGCCTCTCTCATAAAGTGAATGAAATGTAGCAAGTTTTGTTGTGCCGGCTCTGTCAAGCGCATCGACATCTACGTGTGCATGGGATTGGAAGGGAATAGCAGTTTGCTCTTGGACGCCCCAAAATGCCAACACAACATTAGACCCCCATCACATACACTCTCGCCTGCCTCTCTCTCTCTCTCTCTCTCTCTCTCTCTCTCTCTCTCTCTCTCATCACTTCCACAAATCTAGAACAAATTCAAAACATGACTACGTAGCAAGAAAATAATTTCTTCGAGCTACTCTTACCAAGTGCAAGAGATTCCAATTGATGACGATGGCAAGAGCATGGAGTGTTGCTTCCACTCTACCATGCTACCATGGGTTCCCTCTCAATTCACCTACTTTGGTAATGTTTTCTCCAATGAAGAAGATAGAAGTAGGAGAGAGAGTAACTTTGCCTTGTTGCTTGTATGTGGACACCATGGAAGGTGATGGAGCCTACCAAGCTTCAGAACTGAGGCGGCATTATGTATAAGGCTATGGTCACACGAGGCTTAGTTTTCTGCTAGATTAGTCGATCATGTCTGATGTGAGGCATATTTCCACATATTTTAACCGACTTTGTACTCTAGAAGTATGCCTAAAAAGGCATAGTCACAAAACTATGCCCACCCACTTCCGATCAGGGCTAGCTTTCTCTTTATTGTGTGCGCCTTGCTCTTTCTCTCTCTACCTGCTACCCGTTGGTGGATGCTTTGAGCTCCTATCAAAAATTGTCGAAGCTTAGTTATCATCAAGCCTCACCTAACCATGCCCTAAGTGAACGTTTGGAGAAGCAATAGGTTTGGGAAAGGGCTAAACTTGAGAGCTTTCAGTGTAGTATGAATTAGCCATCGGGACTAGATGTGCCCGTCAAGACACACACAATGAGTAGATCTTGCACTGAGTCTGTGTTAGGTAAAGGTGGTGTGCCTCACCGTGCTTTGCTCGTGTCTGCCAGCCAATGTCCGGTTGCCCACATTTATCTCCTTATTCTTTATACATACAAAGAATAAGGAACTCTCACTCACATTCTCACATGATGCTCACACAGTGAGATTTGGGAGCTCCACCCCACATCCTGTGTCGTACTCTCTCTCTCCCTCTCTTCCCTTCGCACTCTCTACGCACCGCATCCGTGCACTTACAATTGGTATCAGAGCTTTGGCTTCACGACAGATGGAGTGCTACAAATAAGTGAGCTTTCGGCTAGGTGAGCTCGCTTTCGGTGGAAGCTTGAGATCGGTGAGCAACCACCAGATCTGTGCTCATGGAAGCTTGAGGGATATTCCCAAGCTTGAGGGAAGAGTGTATTGCAAGTGTGTATGCTTTTTTTTGCAATCATATTTGCAGGAAGAATGCAAATTTTCATTTCCGCAGGTCATTTTCCGGGCTCCAAAACAATGTTTTTTGCATAACTTTTGCATACGAAATGCGATTTATGCAAGGTTAGGGTGTAACCTGAGGTTTTGGCACGCTCCAGACGCAATGGTCATGTCCATTTGAGCTGATTTTGACCTCTGAAATTTCTGCAACTGCAGCAAGTTTTTGCTCCGTTTTTGAGCCGAAAACAATGTTTTTTGGCATATCTTGCACACTCGGACTCAGATCTATATGATCTAGGGGTCTACCCCAGGTTTTGTCGACGTTCCGGATGCAATGGTGATATCACAATTTTGAAATTCTGATCTCTGATTTTTTTGCAGCAACCTACATTTTTTTAGACACAAAAGATTTGACAGTTAAGGGCTTGTATACTGCAAATCGTTGTGTAGATTGCGTATGGGGATATGCACGTCACATTGTGGAGTCCATTGGGTGCTGATTTAACTTGAAATTGTTGATTTTGGATGTGGTTCTTGGACTAAGACACATCCGTATGCAGTTTCTCGGCACATGGTTTTGTGTTGATGTATACTCTATGTGGGAACAGAGGTGGAGACGTGGAGCCATCATGGCTAAGTATTTTGGATGCATGGTTGATGCTCGCAGTTGAGAGCACTTTTTATGCACATCCATTGAAGCTTGTTTATGCAAACAGTTTGACAGGTTTTGTCAATATTCCGTTGAGTGGTACTCCGACTAGAGCGTGCTTGCTCTTTGTATGACTTTGTGGTGATTCCGGACGACTACATTCCCATATTTGGCCATTTGGACATTTTGTGTTGTCTCCATTTGCGGTTTATTGTTGAGTTTTTGCTCTAGATACAAGGGAGACTCTGTCAAAATTTTGTCAAATTTGTTTGCCTATTGTAGAGGCTTGTGAGCTTAATAGTTTGCTCACTTTGTCTGCTTGAGATAGTGGTTTGCTCTCAGGTGGGAGAGTCTTGTGATCTCAAGCATTGTTTGCCATAGTTTTGGTATGGAGACGCTTCAGGTTAGAGGTGGTTCTCGTTCACGATCGCGACTGACATGTTGGCATTGCGGCCATGAGGGGCATATTAGGCGTCGTTGCTTCAGGCGTATGAGGCAGCAGAAGAAGCAGATGCATGGTGCTACTATGAGGACAGATGCTAGAGAGTATGCATGTGACGGGTATGTCACTTTTGAGTGTAGCTTGCCTTGAGACTACTTTGTGTCTTGGGATAGCACATTGTCTATGCGTTTTCTACTAGACGAGCATGCAGCTTTTCACGTGATGCCACGTCGTAATTTGTTTTGCTCTTCCTCTAGTAGGAGACTTGGTTGTGTGCAGTTTGCTGATGGTTCAGCATATGACATAGAGGGTGCTGGAGATGTATGTATCTCCTTGCCTAGCGGTGCATTGCTTACGCTACGAAATGTACATTATGTACCAGGACTCAGTCAGAGTCTCATTTCAATGTGTCAGTTGTTGCAGAGTAGTGGACATTTTGTACTGCTTAGAGAGTGGTCATTTCAGATGCATAGGGGATCACTGGTGATAGCCAGAGGTGCTAGGAGTGATCTGGTATACCCTTTGCATATTTTTGACACACGAGGCGGTGTAGTCTCTGTGTATTTGCATCCATGCTTGGAGCGAGAGACGAGGCGTGTCTCTTTTGCAGATGTGATGCATGGAGAGCAGGTTGTGCATTTGTCTTGTGGTGACGTTCACACAATTAGTGGTATCTCTAGGGATGCACAGCTTTGTCAGTCACATCAGTTGAGGTGACATCAATTGAGTTAGACATCGATGCATTGTTCTATGATGCATTTGATACGTTTGAGGACGATAGTGTCCTTCACACAGTTGTGTGTGATTACAGTGGTGCTGATTTTTTGATTTTGCAGTCTTTCTCAGGAGACATGCCTTTGCCAGATGATGCTGACATGGTGATGCATAGTCAAGTGGTTCCTGATGAGGATGCATATGGCACTGAGGTTGCTGACAGGGATAGGTTGGCACACATAGTGCATGTTTCGTCGGCTTTCGGGTCTCTCATGTCTGACCTTTTGGTTTTGAGACCTGATCTTGCTTATGCGGTTGGTGCATTTGCAGTGAGAGTTGTCAATCATGCAATGACAGACACTAGCATTGTGCATTGTGGAGCCATGCAGGTCGTTACTTGATACCTGTATCATGTTCCAACCACCGTCAACAACATACACCATCGCAACCTTAGTTGCTCCATGAAGCAATTGATATATGTGAGAGAGAGAGAGAGAGAGAGAGAGAGAGAGAGAGAGAGAGAGAGAGAGAGAGAGAAGAAGGGTAGCTCCCTCAATACATGAAGACCTCATGTCATATATTCTTTTTCTCTCTCTCTCAACAAATGAGAAACAAATGGGAGGTTGCAATACTTGAGCAAAGCTAATGCTTGCACCCTCCATATCTTGTTGTGAATAGCTACATCTTTGGGCTTGCTCTTAGCTGCATATGAACACCTCCACAATAGCTAGCACTTGTGTGCCCAGTGGTGGAGGGCAAGGCTTCAAAGCAGATTAGAGGGCTAGAGAGAGTCTAGACTGATAAGTTGAATGATGTGGAGAAGGGGATAACTAGGTCTCTTGAAAGGGGGAAAGCTCTACGTAAGACTATCACAGCTTTCTATATCTTGCTACAATTGGGGATAGCCTAGAAAGGGGTTGTGTGGAGCAGCTAGCATAGTGTACGCGAGAGAGAGAGAGAGAGAGAGAGAGAGAGAGATTTTAACCCTCACGGACACCCTATCACCTACGAGACGGTCGTTGTAACCTACGACGGACATTGTATTATTTATTTGGTAGAGTCAGGTATCGGGTTTGTCGGTCCAATAGGAAAAGGGTAAGAGTGATCGCCGATGAGCGGCGCACTCTAACTGGAACATTCAAGGGATTAGTTGGCTAAGCATCGGTGCCCAAGTGTGAATGGGGTGAGCTCGTATAAAAGTCAACTAAACCTAAAATTCACTCATTCTCTCATTTGTGCAATAGAAGAGTGCTCTTGCTCCATCTCCATCTTCTTCTTCTTCATCTCCTTGTGTGTGTGTGTATGCGTGAGAGAGAGAGAGAGTGCGATCGAGCATTGCGACGACGGCACGGTGGCGGCGAAGCGGTTGAGCGCGGCGAAGCGGCTGCTCCTTCTTCTTCGCGGCAAGGAATCCTCCACGAAGCAAGCGTAGAGTGGTGAGTGACACACCATCGCCTTCTTTGAGCTTACTAGTTTAGGCTTGTTGTGTGCTTAGAGCCATTTGTGGCTCGCACACGGTGTATCGGCAAGTTCCTTGCATTGACACGTGTGACATACTCGCACATTTTTGGCGCCGTTGTCGGGGAATGCCATACATTAACCTCGAGTAGCACTCTGTGCTTCTCCGTGGTGCAATTTCTATTGTAGGAAAGGTAAGGAAGGAGGGTGTGTATGTTGAGAAGAGAGATTTGGTGTTATATTGTGTGTTTTTTTTGTTAATGGAGTTTTCAAAGATACTGTGTTTATTCTCTGTGTATTAAGGTTGTTAGTTTTCTTTGTTAATGGAGATTTCAAAGGTACTCTGTTTATTCTCTGTGTATTAAAGTAGTTAGTTTTCTGTGTACAGTAAGTAGGAAGTAGATTAGTGAGAGTTAATAGAGTGTGTTAGTGTGTAACAGTAGGTGTATTAGTTAGAAGTAGGTAGATAGAGTGTGTGTGTGTGCTCTCGCACAGGCCGCGGCGACCTTATCCTTTTATATTTAAAAAAAATCAAAAAAAATATTTTAAAAATATTAAAGGTAGGACCGCGATCGGGAATATCTCCCAGACCCAAGCCAGACCCAAGCCCAAGTTCACGCTCAGGCCTAGGCCTCAGTCGCCTTTTTTTATAAAAAAATGAATTTTAGCTTCACACGTAGCTAAAAATCTATTTTTTGAGGACCAACGGAACTTCAGATACCCGAAAATTGTGCTGTAAAGCACCAGCGACCCTCTAAGTGATACGCTCATTTCGAGCTATCACACACTTTATTTTTTTTTTAAATCAAACATTAAAAAACATTATTAAAAAAATATTAAAAACGTAAAAAAAACGAGTGAAAACGGACACTTAAAAAAGGTAAGTGGTTAACCTTCGAGGTTATTCGCCGACGTTTGTGGGGTGCCAAAGGCACATGCATCTGCGCTCTGGTCGTGTGCTAGAGACGGAGCAACTAGAGAGAATTTCGACTTACGCGAGTTCTCAATATCCACCTACTTTAGGTTATGGACCCTTGGCGGGGACCCAAGGTAGTACAAACCAAGACCCGAACATAGCGGCTAGTGACTCTTCCTCTGACTACGACGTCATGGAGGGTTTTCCAATGCCTAATCCCGATAGCTCGAGCCAAGACACGCATGCCATGCGTCCTCGGTCCGGGCCGAGTGTGCTTAGCCGCCTGAAGGAAACCTTTAGTAGAGCCACTCGCTCCGAACATGGAGCTAATGATGTAAATGAGGGGGGTGGGGAAGTAAATTATCCATTCGTGACCAACGAAGACCCTATACCGTTAGAGAATGTGCACGTGAATACTTCATTCACTACACCTCCTGGCTCTCCAGAGTTATTTCCCTCCGAGGTCATATTACGCGATGGTAGAAGCCTTGCCGAAGTGCAAGAGGTTGAGCGATATATCCTTGCAGTGAGGGAAAAGGAAATTGAGAGCTTACGCAAGGTAGATCAAGGAAGAGAGTTAAAATCACAAGGGCCTATGTCAATATCCTTGCTAAGAGCAATCGAGTGCTCCTACCTTAGCAACCGCTAAGGGCCAACCCCTAGAAAGCAACATCGCATCTAGCTCAAAGGACACTCCTAGCACCTCAATCCTAGATGGAGTGTTCTTAAATGAGAACTGGGAGTACGAATTACAAACAGAGACTCTGACCGACCTATACACAGGTCACACCTATCATGTGGGTTGGTTAGATGTCGTACAATCCACAATGGGTGCTACTAGTGTAGAGGATCAACAACAAAGAGTTTGTGAGGTCATCCATAGGGTCATTGAGTTAGAGAGACAGAACAAGGGGATCAACATGCCTTCAACGGGTCTCATGAGATTCTTGGATACATGGAAGGCTAAACAACCGACCTTATCGCAAATGGAGACTCCCTCGATAAGTCCGATGGATCCCCCATATGTTGTTTCTCCAAGGGTCTCAGTGCAATCTGAGCCCACAAGTGATAGCTTCAACTTTCCAAGTCTAGCTCATCTTTCCCTTGATGACACTACGGCTACCATGCCTACCCCAATGATGGGCATGCCGAGAAACACGCCATGGACCTCATTTGTTAGTAAAGCACCACTACATGGTAGCTCAATGCGTGCAACAGTACCTACAAGTGTGTACCAATCGTATGCACCTATGGGTCATCACACTCATGTAGTCTCTACCCCTCCCATTGTTTCAACTACCTATGCTTCACAACCACAATAACACAAGTTCTTATTTCCATGGGACTATACCTGCTAGCATTAGCATGTCACATTCGACGTCTGCTATGCCTAGGGCCACCCATATGAACTATGGACCACCACATGGCACAACACCGTACCCAACGTGGAACCCAAGGGCTTCCTATGCGCCAAGCCCAATGCCAATACCTACTCCACATGTAGTCTCTGGAGCGCCTTCACCCACGGTGCCTGCTCATTTAGGTGACTTGGCAACATTTGCTCAAGCTATCGGTCAATCTATTGCTGAGAATATGTATTACGCGCCTGATAGAGAGCCTAGAAGTAAGGCAGTACAAATAGCCAAGCTCACACAAAAATTTAGTAGAGACGAGGATGTGAGAAAGCATATCGAAGTGTTTGAACAAATATGCGATTCTCTAGGAGAACACAATGACCTGCATAAGAGCAATGCTTTAAGCCTAACCTTAAGTGGAAAGGTTGGGGATTGGTATAGAACCCTAAGGGTGGAAGAAAAAACAAATTACCCTACTCTTAGGAGACTATTCTTGAAAGAATACATACGAGAGGGAGTACTTTGGGGTGTAGCCTCTCAGCTCCAGAAAGCCCAACGAGAGGAAGGAGAGTCGGTGAGAGACTTTATAAGTCGCTTGAAGCATTTGAATTCTCGTTGTAATCCAAATGAGCGCTTCAACAATAACCACTTGCTTGATAGATTCATTAGGGGATTACGACATGAGGATATCTACAATGGCCTAGTCATTAGAGGTATCACCACTTGGGAAGCAGTCACCACCAATGCAATCCAATTGGAGGATAATTTAATGATTCAAGGAGAAAGAGTGTCTGTTGAGACTCAATATATTAGCTCGAAAGCATTAGGGCATCAGCCAATGACCCTAAAGCCTATTGCTAAGGAGCCAAAGATATCTGAGATGACTTTAGTAGATCTCACCAAGGCTATTCAAGAGAGTCTTAGAGACAATCGTGCTCCGGAAAACAATCATATGTATCCAAGAAGGGAGTAGCAATGGAGCTCAATATTCTATGGACCGCATAGTACCAGTGAATGCCCCACTTTTAGAGTAAAATTCAATGGGAACTGCAATGCTTGTGGGAGGTATGGTCATCAAGCTAAGGATTGCATAGTATTTAAGCGCGTGATGGCCCACCAACCTTAGCATGGACAGACACACCTCAAGTGCCTGCATTGATGCTGGCCCCACCTCTTGAACAAACAGCACAACACATGGTCCCTAGGGCCCAAAATGTTGTTCAAACAACACCCTTACCACCTCCAGTGCTAGGACCGCAACCACCACATCCGAGAATCACTTCTGTGAATCAAGTGGGTTGTGAGTCATTTATTTCTTGTTTGGAAGGCTGTGAGGAAGATATAGATCTTAATATCGCCTATGGGATGGATGTGCTTGAAGAAAGTCCACAATACTACATGGAGGACTATTGGGGACAAGTTAAACCTGTATATCAAGTAGCTGCTCTTGCGACAAGAGGCCAAAATATCAATTACACTGCTAAGAGACCACCTCTTCAATGCTATGAGTGTGGAGGTCCACATCATGTAGCCGAGTGTCCTATTAGGCTACAAAAGAACGCCACACTAATGCAAACCAATCAAGCGAGCACGTCTACAATGCCAATACTCATGTGTAATCGATGTGGCATAGATCATTTGATTGCCCAATGTCCAAATAATTCAAATGCATCGAAGATCACGCCATTAAAGTTGATTGAAGTTACCGAGGAGCCATCACCAAGTACACCCGAGGTACCAGTAAACGTAATCACACGATCGATGCTCCAAAAACAAAATTATATTCTTGAGGAAAGAGACACGGCATCAATTGCCCAATCTCAGAAAAAGAAGAAAACACGAAGAAAGAGATCACACAAAGCAGCGAAGTCAGACCCCGGTTCAAAGACCAACATAAGGACTGGTGACGACCCCGTATATATGAACGACGCTGAAGAGGATTCTGATTCAAGTGAAACCATGGAGACCAAAACGACCACTAACATAGAAACCAATAAGGAAGATCTTCATGATCCACAATGGCCAGGATCCAAAAAGAAGATAGGAACTTATCCAAACCCTAGAGAGGAGATTGAGCGAGTCAAGCAATTAAGGAGTTTGGTAGAAGATACCCAAAGGGATCTAGAACCAGCACCTAGCAAGATCCAAATTACAAACACCGTGTTCCCTACGCAACAACAACCTCACCAAGTCCATAGACCCTTGGACATACCTAGTGTCATCCAAGAAGAAAGTGACTTAAAGTCATGGGAAAGTGGGCGTACTCACTTCTTGATGGAAAGAATGTTTACAGAGGGACTACATGATCCTATCGAAGAAATGGAGATCCCATCTTCCCCACATCAAGGGACTGAAGTCCAAAAGGTGTCGTTAAACATGGCAAAATTGATGGATTTCATGTCTTCAGAAGTTAGAATCACCATCATGTCCAAACTATATAAAGACCCTGAGCTAGTCTCAGCTCTTCGAGCCTTCCTCAATGGAGAACTAAATTTTGGGCTACCACAATTTGCACAGATGGATGGAGCTGGGGAGATGCCATTAGAGGAGGAATACATAGATCCACAACCCAACCTAGATGAGAACCTTGTTATAGAAATACTTGTTAACCAGTTGGGACAATACTTTGAGGGTGATGAATCCAATGCGACTATACCAATCACTACTAAGGGATTAACTGTGAAGGAAATCCTTGATGGTGGTGCTAGGGTTAGCATTGTGACTAAAAATTGCTGGGAAACTATGGGAAGACCTCACCTTGCGACCACAACCATAGTAGTGAAGTGTTAGGAAATAAGACGTAGCTAAATAGATAATTGAGTAGATTACTTAATGGAGAGAAACAGATTTATATACACGAGTTATAGAGTAGAGAGAGAGAGAGAGAGAGTACACACGATATACGTGGTTCACCCAATGTGGGCTATGTCCACGGGAAAGCAGCCACTCAATGGCTTTAGTAGTTCAAAACAAGAAGTAGTTTACAAAGGGATTATACCCTTAATGGAGCTCCCGCCTTGATTCACTCTCACCACCTCACACTCACCTTGTTGCATCAACTTCACACTATGCAATGTGTGTAGAAATGGCCTCCTTTTATAGGCCAAAAGGGCTGCCCTCTCTTATGAGAGACAGCCATGTGTAGCCGCCCTTGTGCGAATAAGTCCAAATCGGACCCTCCAATCCGCCCATGTGTGGCCGCCCTTGAGAAGACAAGTCCGCTTTTGAATTCAGCCACCGGCCATTGAATTTGGCCACCGGCCACCGGCCATTGACTTCCTACCACCGGCCATTGGCCATTGACTACCGGCCACCGGCCAACCGACCGGTTGTTTTCCGACCACTTTCCGGCTGTCGTCCGGCCATAATATTCCGGCGAAAAAGAATATTCCGGCCTTTAAAGTTGCCCCTGATTCTTGTCCGTGAAAATTTTGGTTTCCGGTGAGTGATTTTCCTTCACGCACGATGGCTTCTCCTCATAATGGGGGCCTTACAAATGTGCGCTTTTACCACAGAAAATTACAAGGGTAAATCAAGGCTCCATACTTAACATGAAGATGGCCAATGGGTCTATCGTTAAACCTATTGGGATACTAGAAGATCTCAAGATCAATGTCTTTGGACATAAAATAACAGTTACCTTCATTGTTATGGATTTCTCTAAGCACACTATGGCATCGGAGATGATCTTAGGACGTCCTTTCATGAGGGAAGCAAAAATGGTGCATGACTGGTCTAAGAACCGTGTCTACCTACAGTTCCAATATTTGGTCATTCGAGTGGATCTTGTTACTGGTCAAGCACATCCTCTAGGAAACACGTAAATTAATTGATCATAGATCTGACACCACAGTTCACTCGGCCCCATTGCAGTATTGTTACACGTGTACTAAAGCGGACACTGATGTTGGGGAAGATTCTCCTTATATGGATGTACTACCTGGGATGACTGAGTCGGACAATGTGGATTGGGTCCACCTAGTAGCAACCATAGACACTTGGGAAAATAGGGGGACAACCTGGGTAACACCTAAGGGGGATGAAATATCTGTACCCTTAAATATGCTACAAGCAATGTATATAGCTTCTGGCAAGACTCATCCTCATATAACAAAGAAAACCTACAAGTGGGTCCCTAAAGCTTCTTTAGCGACCATAGCTAGTGCTAAAAACGAAAGCCTTGTAAGAAACGTACCACTCGCTCCAAGAAAAGTAAGAAAATGTTGCGATGGATTCCTAAACGACTATTGGAAGCCCAAGGCTACTATAAAGGAAATGATCAAATCTGAGTGCCAAAATGTAGATTGTGTTCTTACTTGTCACTTGAACCATGTGAGCCCAATCTTGTAGCTCCAAAACAAATCAACGATCGTGGAAAGAAAAAAATCACAAAATGCTATGCACCCGCTCCAGAGCTAGTTTGGGTACCGAAGAAAGAAAAATTTGTTCCACCTAGCTCAGGAAGGGGGAAGTCCCATGAAGCTTCTAGCTCCTCATATAATGCATCCATAGAGGTAAAAGCTTCTCCACAGTCTCCACCTACAATAGTGGACCTCCATGAAGATACAAAGGAATCCACACCTCCCAGTATTCAAGAATCACCTGATGGACCACTTCAAGTCCGATCCTGGGAGAGTACCTTACCACCCTTGCAACTTGACGAGGCACCTAAGGTAAGAGAAAACTACTGGCAAAATCCTCACCTATTACCAACTGGAACGATTGGTTTCAAAGGGTGACGAGCTCATTTCAAACGGTATGATCTACCCAAGGAAGGGGGGAGTGTTTGCTGACAGTCATCATTCACTCATTCTCCTCTCAACCTTCCTCCCTGACCTCTCAATCTCCCAATCTTAGGGAATGTACATATAAAGCCTTATACTCACAAAAAACAAAAATAATAAAGAGCAAGAGTAATTAGCGCACAATAAAAGTAAAACATTGACCCAGACCTACACATTCACATCCGGTAAATAGAAACAGAAACCTATGTCATCAAACACCTTTGATCCTCGTCACTTGAGTAATGGAGGGTAGGAAGGATGAGTACAATAGGATTGTTTCTGTTTTAGAGTTGAGTGATTAGCAAAGTTATTTTTTCCCACTGTTGTGCCTCCTAGAGGTATTCTTTGTGTTTCCTCGTGTGTACAGGAACGTGTTGCTGTGGTTAGGATTTGGATCTTCATGGAATCTTTATCTCGACTCATTCTTCAGATCAATTGCAATTATCAACGCAAACAGGTGTTTCTTGTCCATTAGCATTGCCCCTTATCTTTTTTGCATCCATGATTGGTAGCATAATATTCAACACATTTACTTAGTATCAAACATTTAATTCAATGTCTTTTTTTGTCATAATCACTTGTCTAGGTTTAAACATCAAGCAAGTCCGACTAAGCTAGTTTGACCAAGTTAGGTGTTAGAGATCTTCTCTTAATACCATGGGGAATGCCTTCCTAATAATCAATGGTTACTTAAGTTCTTAATCTGATTTAGGCAGCACTGTGTGAAATGTACTAGGGCTTTCTAGTGGGCTTGACCCTATTGACCTTTAACTTAAGTATTATGAAGGGAGTTTACTTGTGTGATGAGCTTGGGGAGGTGTATCAGTATTATATGACCCCCCAAAGTTACAAAATTAAAATGCTGAAAATAAATAAACAAAAAATCAAAGTGCCATATTGTAAAATCTTAAGCTAGAAGAGAAATCTCAGCTTGATTGGGTACTTCACTCACATGTATCACCTACAGTACTAGAGCTCTAGAGGTTCCTAGTGTGGGCGCTTTTCCTTGAAAAGCAAAAAACCCAAGGCATACAAAATAAGCACACACATCAAAATTGAATCACTGTGAAAAGACTTTGGGGGGTCAAAGAAAAGGTAATTAGTCAGGCGATGATTTCATGAGAAATTCCTTTTATTGTAGCTTAACTACAAGGTCTTCTAGGTATAGCCTCTAGTCAGCCCTCGAACATGAAATACTTGGCTCTCGCGATTAAATAACTTAATTGACCAGAGAAAATTAAGAAGCTTAACCATGGTATTAATAGTCGATTTCTAGTGCCTTTCGACCGTTAAATTAGCGACCCCATACTTGTTTAATTATTTACCTTTACATCTGTTTATGCGTTTGATTACATTGCAATTTAATGTTTATTACTGACAAATTGTTTAAAATTCTGTTACCAATCAATTTGTCTGCCTAAAACTACATATGCTTTTTAATCGCTTATGAGAATGCAATTACTGTGCCAATGTTGTTTGATTTTGCAGTGCGACTGAAGAAGGCTAAGGACGTTCATCTCAAATGCTCTTCCACCTCGACGAACGAGCTTCAACTCAATAGCTTCCGAGGATGGAATCTACATCAGGAAGGGGGGCATGTTAACCCTCACGGCTCACGGACACCCTATCACCTACGAGACGGTCGTTGTAGCCTACGGCGGACATTGTATTATTTATTTGGTAGAGTTAGGTATCGGGCTTGTCGGTCCAATAGGAAAAGGGTAAGAGTGATCGCCGATGAGAGGCGCACTCTAACTGGAACATTCAAGGGATTAGTTGGCTAAGCATGGGCGCCCAAGTGTGAATGGGGTGAGCTCATATAAAAGTCAACTAAACCTAAAACTCACTCATTCTCTCATTTGTTCAATAGAAGAGTGCTCTTGCTCCCTCCATCTCCATCTTCTTCTTCTTCATCTCCTTGTGTGTCACCCCCCCCCCCCCCCCCCGCCCTACGAACATCGAATAAAACTCTCTCTCCTCTCTCTCTCTCTCTCTCTCCTCTCATCCTCTCCTCTCTCTCTCTCTCTCTCTCTCCCATTTTCCCTACATACCCCTTCCCTAATATCTCTCTCTCATAATTTACCCTCCCCCCGGCCAGGCAGAGGCTCTGAAAAAATCCCCGACCCCTCTCTCGTGCTCCCCTCTGTGTGAGCCGCATGGAAAACCCCCCCCCCCCCCCCCTACCACTTTTCCCCCACCTCCCTTTGGCCCGCTAATATTCCATTCTTGACCCCTCCTCCCTCTCCCCCACCTGCTCGCCTCACCCTCCCTCGGCCTCATTCCCCCCCCCCCCCCCCCTTGGCCCACGGATATATTCCTTCACTCCCCCCCCCATTGACTTATCTCCCCCCCCCTCTCCCCTCTCTCCCCTCACGCTGTGCGCAGCAGTATCACACACACACCCACCCATTTCACCCATTCACTGTGCGCAGCCGTCCGCAGTTCACAGCACACACACACACACACCCTCACGGGCAGTGCAGTCCGCAATACACAAATACACACACACACACACACACACACACACAAACACACACACCCTACCTACATGCACACACACACACACACACACACACACTCTCTACCTCTATTCTATCCCCCCCCCATCCGCCTTGCGCAGAAAAACAAGCCGCTGGCCATCCGCTATAAGAAAAACAAACTATAATATATATATATATATATATATATATATAGCCCCCCCTTCCCACACACGTTTTTGCACACACATGCCTATACAAAACACACACACCCGCCCTCATACATGAATCTATATACACACACGCATATATGCACCGCACCGCAAATACGAAGAAAATGGCTACGACATCAACAAACAAAAGAAGAAGGATCCAAAGCACGTGCCGCCAACAACAAAAAGAGAAAATGTGTCAAAGGCATGCCCCGGCCGACTCCGAAAAGAAGTACGCTCGACACCGACGCACCGGCAACACGCCATTCGCCGGCAACACGTAACCACGACGCCATCCCAGTAATTTATAGGTTATTTTCATCATTATCTGCAGTTTTCACCCGAGCCATTGTAAATTTCCATTCTTTCTAAATATCCTCTCTCTAGGTGATGGTCACAAAGGCCCACCTAGAGATTCCCCTCTTTTAATAACCTCCCAAAAACAAATCAAGGGTCAACCACACCGGGCCCACCACTTGCTTTGTCTCCCCGATTAAGATTACCCTAACCACACTGGGATTACCATAATCCAAGTAGCCAACACCTATAAATTGGCACTGAGAGGTCACTATCCGGGGGGGGGGACAATTCATGAGGAACCAAGCATTTGGTAGAGTGTAGTAGGAAGGATTGACACTATCACCATCACGGGGAGAGGGCTTGTGTGTTGGGTTTGCCTTGGTAATTGCACCATGTGAAGGGAACCACATCCATCTCTCGACTCCAATGGTCGATGCATACATGTATGCACGCTCTTGGTGGTGAGTATTCACAATCATTGAGCCGCCTTAGAGAACGCACCAAGTAGGTTGCACCACCTCCTCCCCCTACCTCTCTACCACCACGGCATGCCGCCTTGTAAATATTGCAAAAATAATTCGCCCTCACATCTCCGAGGGTTTTCATCATTTGCAAGTATTCTCTCTCTCTCTCTCTCTCTCTCTCTCTCTCTCTCTCTCTCTCTCTCTCTCTCTCTCTCTCTCTCTCTCTGTAGGCTTGCGGTGTTCATATCATCGTGGGTTTTGCGTCCTAGCCGCTCAAAGCTAGGTGGTGCCCCCTTTTTGCTTTACTGTGGTGGGCAGGCTCGAGGTGCGCCATTCGGCCCCTGGTGTTTTAGAGGCCGTCGGGGTTCGGGGTCCGCTTTGCGTCCGTCATTTCGTGCCCCCACTGAGGAGGGCTTTTCTAAGATCCTTCAGTTTACAATGCTGAAAGTGACGCCCACTATCAATCATGGACGAGTGGCTGACGGAATTTTCTAACTGGAGGACGGAAGAAGAGGACACGAAGGAGGCACTAGCCGCCTTCATTGAGGTGCTACTGCCAGGCTGCAGTGTCATCAGCGTTCAAGAGGTAAATTCTCCATCTTGTGTCGCTAGTTCTACTATAAATCGAAAGCATCAGGTGGGAGATTGGTGAAGTACCATCACTGTTGTCAACCAAGGCACACGGTCGATGAGTGCCAGCAACGAAGGCAGCGAAAGGGCTGAAGTCATCTACATCGACATTCATCGCAAAGAAGGCATTCACGTCAAGGAAGGGAAGCAAACGGTGAGGCCTCTTTCCCCTAAAGAAACTGCAGACAAAGATATCACTCCAAAGTGGCCTAAAGGGGCTACTCGAGCCAAGGGCAAGGAGAAGATAGGCTAGCCTGGAAACACATGACCCCGAAGGGAGAGGCATCTGGCCAAGCAAGTGCTTCAAGCTCAGAGAGCCGGGCTGTACCCACTTTGTCAAAGAATAAGTCATCCGAAGCTAAGCGGCGGAAGGTCGCCTACCGATTTGCACGACGCATGCGAGTGCTACCGATCCACTTCGACAATCCAGAAGAAGAAGTGGTGAGAAGATTCCCATGTCCTAGGGAAGAGTGGTTCGGCTACTGCTCTCGCTATTTTGGGAAGCGAGTGGAAGACCTTCCTCCTCTCCCTGTACAACTTATCCTGAAGAAGCTCTCTACCACGGGAGAGACCCAGCGGGATGGAGACGAGCTGCATCTGAATGGAGTAGAATTCATGCAACACGCCGATTACGGAAATTACCTACAATTGCTGTTGGCCAAAAGGCTGGGAGTGGTCAGACACGTCGCCATCACTCCGTACGTGCTGCGCAACGAAGGAAAGGTAGAGCCCATGAAAGGCGACGACCTCTTGTGGATGTGCCGACTCATTAACACTGGCACGGTAAGAGTATAAGTAAGTATTCCACCCTTGTGCATGATGGAAAACGGGTCGACGGCATTCCCGTTCAGATTCCTGCAGCATATGCATATGAATATCTATGTAGATAGGAAAGTCTTCTACCAACAGAAGATCGTACCTATTCGATGCGGCGGTACTAGGAGAAATCCTCAATTCCCCGAACCCTATCATTCTCCCCATATTAGATTACCATCATTCCTTTAATGTCTCTATTTTTATCATGTTTTAAACTATCCATCCACCCTTGAAAAAAGCAGCTATGAGCCGCTGCTGTTGATGTTTTTTCTTTTTTTAAAGGAAAAAAAAAAGAGAAAAAGAAAAAGGTTTGTAATTTCCCGAGTCACCACCATGGCAAGTGTTTCTTTCCCCACGTTCAGTGGAAGGAAGGGAGAGGATCTCACCACCAACTTTTTGGATGATTTCGACATTGCTTGTGTCGTCTCCAACAAAGATGACGACGCTTCACGACTTAGAATTTTTCCTCTACTGATGAAAGTAGAGGCCAAGTCCTGGTATAATGCATTGCCCCTGGCTACCAAGAATGCATGGGATGTGTTAAGCGCTGCTTTTGTAAAGAGGTTTGGTGGAGCCACAACCTCGGAGAAGCTATGGCAGCTAATGACAGAATTAAAGCAGGGAGGCCTGCTGGAGTATGCCACCTATGAGTCAAAGTTTGTGGACTTATGGGAGAGATAGGTTGCCACACTGGAGGAAGGCGAAGGAGCGCCGAATTTCCTAAAGAAGGACCGTTTCATTGCTGGTCTATGGTCGCCGCTTAGAGAGAAGGTGAAGGGAAGGTTTCCTGCAACATATGAGTTGGCAATCGAAGTAGCCCACCTTAAAGACAAGAATCTGCGCATGCAAGCAAGATTAAACGAGTCAGAGGAAACAAGATCGGCCCGACCAACCCCAGTGGCTGCAAAACAACCAATCATAGAGTCCAACCATAGGAGGCATCAGAAGAACAACAAGACCTACTGAGTCGCATCACCACCCAACTAGAGAGTTTATATGTGCATCTGGTGCAGCAAGGGCATGCATCTGGCAGAAACCTAGAACAAGGAAGGGGACAACGAAGGCAGAACCCAGAGTACCACTGTTACAACTGCGGGGAAGACGGCCATGGAATGTACTACTGCCCACACCCGAGGAGGCAGAATTTCGATAGAGGGGGGAGACAGAATCAGATCTCTCCTCCAAGAGCAAGACTACCACCACCTAGGCAGTCGGGACCAAGTCCACCGGTCCAAATCCTACGACCACTTGTACAACAGCAACCACCACCCCAACCTCTCATTCCACCACTACCCCCACCACCTGTCGTGAACCAAGCGATGAGTGTTATTAGCTTAGAGGCTAAAGGGAAGGCAAAGGTAGAAGAGTCAGCTCAAGAGAAGCACAAAGAAAAAGCGAAGGTAGAAGAAGTGGATGCTATGGGAGTGAAGTGTGCAAGGCACGAGGAGGCATCTCAAAAAGAAGAGAAGATGAAAGGGAAGGCCGAGTCTAGCAAGCAAGCAGCTAAACCGTGGCGGAAGATAGACATCGTGGACTTCTCACTAGGTGAGGATGCACAACCCTATGACTTAGTTCAGGATGTGTTAATGCAGGGCCCGAAGATAACTTGGCCCCAATTACTCCACCTTGCACCCAGAATGAGGAGGCAATGGACGAAAATGGTAAGTACCAGGAAATCAAGACCACAGATAGCTGGGGCTATCTTTGGGAGGGATCTCGACGACATCTTGCCAACCATGGACGCTCACATCAAAGGGCAGCGGATTTCAAACGTCTACATAGATGGTGGTGCACAAATATGCGTCATGAGTGAAAAGATGATGCACCATCTAGGTCTAGAAGTAAGTAGGCCGGCACCCTGCCGAGCCAAGAGCAAACAATGTAAGAGTAAAATGCGTAGGCATTGTAAATGCGGTCAAAGTAAAAGCATTCAATACAGAAGTGGAGGTAGACATCTTTGTCATGCCACACAAAGGGGAGGGTTACCCCATCATTCTTGGAAGGCCTTGGCTTATGGCTATGGAAGCTAAACAAGACTGGAGCACCGGGATGATCCAGATGAAGGATGCCAAAGGAAAGTCCATATTTTACGACATGAGGACTGGAAAGCAGCACAATATGATCTTGGAGGCTTCAGAAGACGAGTCCACCAACGACTACTCGTCTACCTCAGGAGAAGACACAACCACCACTGACGGGAGTGACAGTAGCATCGAAGTAATGGGAGTCATTCTTAAAAACCTAGACAGATTAGCACAATCTGAAGCAACCTCGGCAAACTAAGAGGGATCACCAAGTATGCAGTCATTGGAGGATGCAGGTAAGCTACAAAAAATGCTCTCAAATGAGTTAACCAATGAAGAAAGGAAGGAGTACGTCTCCATGTTAGGTAACTTCACTACCTTGTTCATTGATGGCTATGATAAGATCACAGGAATTACAATAGTGCAACACCACATAAAGCTCAAGGAAGGCAGTAAACCCGTAGTACAAAAGCTCAGAAGACTTGGAGTAATCCAACAAGAGGCATTGCTTAAAGAAGTAAGAAGTTTGCTACAAGCAGGTTTCATCTACCCTGTCGAAGACTCAGAATGGGTCTCCCCAGTAGTAGTCACACCCAAAAAAAAGGTAAGTGGAGAGTCTGTGTGGATTACAAACCTCTCAATGCAGCCACGAAGAGAGACCGCTTTCCCCTCCCATTCCAGGATGAAATACTCAATGAAGTGGCAGGTCACGAACGCTACACACTATGCGATGGCTACTCAGGATACTTCCAGATTAGCATTGCGGAGGAGGATCAGAAGAAGACAACCTTCATCAGCCCTTGGGGATGTTTTGCCTAAAGAGTGATGCCGTTTGGCCTCACTAACGCCCCAGCCACATTTCAACGCTATGTGACTTTCGTTTTCCAGCCTTACTTTGGAGCATCAATACGGGTTTTCATATATGATTTTTGCATCTATAGCTCACCACCCCTTCATTTAAGAAAAGTCTATGATGGCTTAACCAGGCTGCAAACCTTGGGTGGCCAACTCAACGTGGACAAGTGTCACATTGGTGAGAGCAAAGTCACTCTCCTTGGTCATGTAATTTCATCAAAAGGGATCGAGGCTGACCCTAGCAAGATTCAGGCTCTGGTATCTTTATCATCACCCACCACCGCCAAGCAGCTGGTTTATTTCCTTCAGAAGGTAAGATACTTAAGCAGGTTCATTCACTTGCTATCTCAAGTGTTCCTTCCCCTACAACAACTCACCCAAAGGGATGTTTTCTCATGGAGTGAAGAGAATGAGCAACAGTTTACTGAAGTGAAGCAAGTCCTAGCTAAGCTTCCCACTATTTCACCTCCTAAGTGGGACGAGCCATTTTATGTGAACCCTAGTGTGGGAAATGATACACTGGGAGCAGTGCTAATGCAAAAGGATCCCAAAACTTCTTTCATGCGCCCTATTTACTTCTCTAGTCGAGTCATGATCCCATTAGAAAAAGGATTCACCGAAGTAGAACACATGGTTCTGGCACTAATGTTTGCTACCACAAAGTTCCGCTCCTATCTCTTGCCTAGACCATTTGTAATCCTGACAATGGAAGAGGTTTTCCCACATGTAATGTGACACATGGATGTCTCATCTAGGATCTCAAAGTGGTTAATTAGACTACAAGAGTTTGATTACACCATGCAAGTAGAAAACTCCACTAGGGCTAGTTTAGCGGGAATTCTCACTCATCGCCATTATGAGAAGAAGCTGAAGGTCAACACGGAAGCAAAGGAAGGAACACCAGATAAAGAAATTCCTAAGCTAGAGAGAGCTCACTCTCTTTTCTTTGAAGGAGCATACAAGAGAACAATGGATCAGTCTGCAGGCATGGTCATTTTCAATGAACAGCAAGAAAGAGTGTTCTCCATGGGGCAGTTATTACACTCCCACTCCAACAATGAAGCAGAATATGCAGCCCTAATCCTTGGGTTGGAACAATGTATTTCACAAAGAATTCAGCGCTTGAATGTGTTCGGCGACGCTTTGCTTTTGATAAGGCAGATAAATGGCACCTAGGAATGCAAAAATCAGGTTTTACTTGGTCAACTTCGCCAAGTTAAGGACCTTCTGAAGAAGTTTGAAGCAGTGAAGCTCTTCCATGTCCCCAGAGCAGAAAATCAAGAGGCAGATGCACTAGCTAAAGAAAGAATACAAGATGTTCCCGTAGGAGCAATCAAATTAAAACTACCCCTCTTCCAAGGTAGTGATGCTATGCCTTATATCATCAGCTTTCTAGATACAGGAGAATGTCCAGCAGGACACACCAAAGGCCAAAAACAATGGCTGGTAAGGAAGGCTACTAGGTACCGCCTTATAGACGACCACTTGTATTGTAAGGGCAAAGATCAAATTCTCAGGCGGGTGCCAACCTCCAGTGAAATCACAGAGGTAATTTCAAGTTGCCATGACGGCGTCTGCGGCAGTCATTTTGCTCTAGATATCACCAGTAGGAAGATTCTACAGGCAGGATACTTTTGGCCTAGTTTGAACAGAGATGTACACCATTGGTGTAAAACATGTAAGGCTTGCCAGGTGGCCAGTGATCGCACGTTAACCTACGAGCCACAAACCCCTATCATTTCATATGGTCCTTTTGAGAAATGGGGAATAGATGCAATCGGTCCCTTACCAAGGGCCCAATCAGGTAAACTGTACATCATAGTGGGTGTAGACTACATGACGCGATGGGCAGAAGCAACGGCCACCACCCGCATTACAGCCCAAGAGGTGGCAAAGTTCATTTTTGAGCATATCGTTTGTTGTTTCGGCACTCCTCTTGAGATAATATCAGATAGAGGACCAGGATTCACAGGTGATTTGGTGGGAGAACTGATGAAGAAGTTAGGCATCACACGTCGGCATTCCACACCATACTACCCACAATGCAATGGTCTGGTAGAGAAGGTAAATGGAATGATTTGCAAAATCATCACAAACAGGTGAACAACCACATAGGAGACTGGGATAAAATCTCATGGAAGCTCTTTGGGCCTATAGAACAACATTCCGAACATCACTAGGTTTCACTTCTTTCCATCTAGTTTATGGGAAGGAGGCAATTCTACCCATTGAAGTACAAATAGCCAGCTTACGAGTCTTGGCTAGCCAGACACACCGTCCAATTGTAAACCTCTGAAACCACTTCTTGGATCTAGAGAGACTCCAACTGGATAGGGAAGAAGCAATCAATCACTATGCAGCACAGGTAGAACGACGCCGGCTCACTTTCAATCAAGGGCTTAAAGAGAAAGGACTGGAAAAATGCATATTAGTACTACGATACGACAACAGATTTGACACTAGGAAGGACAAGAAATTTCAACTCAGATGGGAAGGGCCATTCATCATCAAGAAGCGCTACAACAACGGCAGCTATAAGCTGATGGAAGCAGATGGGAGAATTCACAAGACTAGAGTCAATGGATGGAGACTGAAAAGGTATTTTCTTAGGTTTGACCCAGAATTCGTGTTAGACATTCCAGAAGAGGGATAACCCTCTAACTCTACAGCTGAAGAAGCAGAAGAAGGGCTAGAAGCATGAATGCCTCTAGCCAAAAGGGAGAGGGCTAATGATAGCCGACTTTCAAAAATCAAAGAAAAAAAAAAGAAAAAAAACTCATTTCACCCCCCCCCCCCCCCCCCCCCCCCCCCCCCCCCCCTCAGTCCCCCCCACCGTAGCTTATTTTTCCCCCCCACCGTACTACGGGCATCAGATAAAACCCTCTCTCCTCTCTCTCTCTCTCTCTCTCTCTCCTCTCTCTCTCTTCTCTCTCCTCTTCCTCTCTCTCTTCTCTCCTCCTCTCCACCATTTTTTCCCTACATACCCCATCCCTAATATCTCCTCTCTCCCATTTACCCTCCCCGGCCAGGCAGAGGCTCTGAAAAAATTCCCCCGACCCCTCTCTCTCGTGCTCCCTCTATGTGAGCCGCATGGAAACCCCCCCCCCCCCCCCCCCCCCCCCCACCCCCCCCCCCCCCTACCACTTTTTCCCCACCTCCCTTTGGTCCGCTAATATTCCATTCCCGACCCCTCCTCCTCTCCCCCACCTCCCCGCTCGCCTCATCCCACCCTCGGCCTCATTCCCCCTCCCCTCGGCCTCATTCCCCCCCCCCCCCCTTGGCCCGTGGATATATTCCTCACCCCCCCCCATTGACTTATCTCTCCCCCCCCCCCCCCCCCCCCCCCCCCCCTCGTCCTCAAGCTCCCATGCAAGACAACCCCCCCCTTCTCCCTCTCACCCACACATTTCCCATACCCCACACCCCCCCCCCCCCCCCCCCCTTCACCCTCTCTCTCTCTCTCTCTCTCTCTCTTCTCTCTCTCTCTCTTCTCCTCTCTCTCTCTCTCTCTCTCTCATCCCAAATCCTCACCCCTCCCTCTCCCTCTCAAAGCTCCGCGCGGGCTCTCTCTCTCTCTCCTCTCTCTCTCTCCTCTCTCTCTCTCTCTCTCTCTCTCTCTCTCTCATCTCTCTCTCTCCTCTCTCTCTCTCTCTCTCTCTCTCATCCGGGCGCTCAGGCCACGCAAGCAAGGAATCCACTCTCCCTCTCCCTCTCACGGGCAGCGCCTCACACACCATACCCACACACCCACAATCACCCCCCCCCCCCCCTCTCCCCTCTCTCCCCTCGCGCTGTGCGCAGCAGTCCGCAGCAGTATCACACACACACACACACCCATTTCACCCATTCACTGTGCGCAGCCGTCCGCAGTTCACGCACACACGCCCTCACGGGCAGCGCAGTACGCAATACACAAATACACACACACACACACACACCCTACCTACATGCACACACACACACACACACACACACACTCTACTTCTATTCTATTCCCCCCCCCCCCCCCCCCCCCCTCCCATCCGCCTTGCGCAGAAAAACAGGCCGCAGGCCATCCGCCAGAAGAAAAAAAAAAAACAAAAACTATATATACATTATATATATATATATATATATATATATATATATATATATACAGCCCCCCCTTCCCACACGCGTTTTCGCACACACACCCTATACAAAACACACACACCCACCCTCATGCACGAATATATACACACACACATGCATATACGCACCGCACTGCAAATACGAAGAAAACGGCTACGACATCAACAAACAAAAGAAGAAGGATCCAAAGCACACGTCGCCAACAACAAAAAGAGAAAATGCGCCGAAGGCATGCCCGGTCAACTCCGAAAAGAAGTACTCTCGACGCCGACGCACCGGCAACACGCCATTCGCCGGCAACACGCAACCACGACGCCATCTTAGTAATTTATAGGTTATTTTCATCATTATCTGCGGTTTTCACCCAAGCCATTGTAAATTTCCATTCTTTCTAAATATCCTCTCTCTAGGTGATGGTCACAAAGGCCCACCTAGAGATTCCCCTCTTTTAATACCCTCCCCAAAACAAAGCAAGGGTCAACCACACCGGGCCTACCACTTGCTTTGTCTCCTCGATTAAGATCACCCTAACCACACTGGGATTACCATAATCCAAGCAGCCAACACCTATAAATTGGCACTGAGAGGTCACTATCGGGGGGGGGGACAATTCATGAGGAACCAAGCATTTGGTAGAGTGTAGTAGGAAGGATTGACACTATCACCATCACGAGGAGGGGGCTTGTGTGTTGGGTTTGCCTTGGGAATTGCACCATGGGAAGGGAACCACATCCATCTCTCGACTCCAATGGTCGATGCACACATGTATGCACGCTCTTGGTGGTGAGTATTCACAATCATTGAGCCGCCTTAGAGAACGCACCAAGTAGGTTGCACCACCTCCTCCCCCTACCTCTCTACCACCACGGCATGCCGCCTTGTAAATATTGCAGAAATAATTTGCCCTCACACCCCCGAGGGTTTTCATCATTTGCAAGTATTTTCTCTCTCTCTCTCTCTCTCTCTCTCTCTCTCTCTCTCTCTCTCTCTCTCTCTCTCTCTCTCTCTCTCTCTCTCTCTCTCTCTCTAGGCTTGCGGTGTTCATATCATCGTGGGTTTTGCGTCCTAGCCGCTCAAAGCTAGGTGGTGCCCCCTGTTCGCTTTACCATGGCAGGCTCGAGGCGCGTCATTCGGCCCCCGGCGTTTTAGAGGCCGTTAGGGTTCAGGGTCTGCTTTGCGTCCGTCAATGTTCTCAAGTGCACATTACGATCTCTTTCTGGCTTCCAAATGATGCATAGCACATTCATGCCACTTGTGATTGGAAGTAACCTCAAGGCCAAGTTACTTAAAGCTCTCAACAACCTCAAGTGTCTCATTGTTGTACACAATGTATGGCTTCTCCTTATGGTTGGTTTTCACAAGCATAACATTTGTTTTGGATTCATTCACAATCAGCCCCACTATGCAAGCAAAAGTTCCCAAGGACAAGCATAGGCTTTTATGCATCCTCTAAAGTGTGTGCTAGAAGCACTACATCATCCACATACAACAAAAGCATGATTGTCGCATTGCAAACAGTGACCTCTTCAATGCCTTCTTCTCGCATAAAGTCGAGTAATATTTGTTCCAATTGATCAATGCATAGAACAAAGAGAGTTGGTAGTTGTGGACATCCTTGTTTAACCCCAGTAGTGCTTGCAAATTTTTTTGAAATCCCTCTTTGCATGCGCAATTGATTTTTCATAGATTCGAGAAACGCAAGCATAGACTCACTTGGCACTTGGAGTTCTCCCATACTTCTCCACAAATTATTACGTGGAATCATATCAAAAGCTTTCTTGAAGTGCACAAAGCAACAATACAATTGCTTGCCTTTCAACTGACTGTCCTCCATGAGAACACAAAGAGTGACAAGATGGTCAATGCCACTCAATGGTGCTATGGCGTCAATCAAAACCCGCTTGTCCTTTTGCATGGTTGCCATTCTGTTTAATACTTTGCCATAAGAGATCTAATCATTATGTCCAATAGTTATTTACATTATTTTTATCCCCTCTTTTATACAAAGGCTTGATCCAATTAGTGCTCCAATCACAAGGCATACCATGTTGAAGTGCAAGGTTGAACATCACACATCCAATCATGTGTAAAATCCCATCCATTTAATCATTTCTGGCTTGATACCTTAAAGATCTCTCGCTTAGCAAGTGGCCAATTTTTGAGGCCACCGTACATTGGGCTGCATCTTGGATACACTCTACTATTTCTTCATGCACTGGCTCAAAAAAAACAGGTTTTACCTTTTCGAACTACTCTTGGAACTCGGCATTTGCTATTTCCAACGCACAGATGCTCTATTTAACAAAAGGCTCATCTTCGTTGACGAGCTCCTCCGCAATGGGCATAGATATCTCACAAACAGACAATTCCCAAGGAACATAATTGATCATAGGCCTTACCCTAGCAGGCTCCGCACTTCGCACATTTGGCACCATTCTCAATTCGTAGAGCACATCATTACCGCATCATTCGTAGAGCCTAACTCCAGACATAGCTTCTCGGCTCTTCATAATCGACCTTCTCTTGAACACAAGGATGCATGCAAGCTAGAAACTTCTCCAGCTTGAAACAGACCGCATTGACCAATTGGGTGAGAGCTACCAAATCGCTCCAACAAGATTCAAACTTTTCAACAAAAGCATTGAAATCTCCACTTACATCTTGTCGTAGGCCTTTGATCCTTGCATCTACTTCAATAGTCGACACCACCCTTCGAAACCTGCGTAGAAACTGCTGTCAAAAACCAATCCAATCTTGCTTTCTTACAGCTTCCAAACCATCAAACCATCTTTTTGCTTTACCTCGCAGTGCCAACTCGTCAGAGTCTGTCTCGTCGCCATAGGATGGGGACTCATACGCTCTATCCTCTTCGCTTGAATCCCAAAAACTTGAGCTTGTATCTTCATCATTTACTACCTTTTCATACAAACACTTCACAAGAACAGGCTTTACCTCTTTGTGCTGCTCTTGAACCTCGATATCGGCTACCTCTTCTGTCCACAGGTTCTTTTTGACAAGGGGCTTATCCTCGTTAACAAGCTCATCCACCATCGGCATAGACACTTCACAAACTGGAAACCTCAAAGGAACAAAATCGAGAACACGGGCCTTACCACGACAGGCTGAAAAATTGGAACCCTCATTTGATTGATGCATAGAACACACTACCTTCGTAGCCGGCATATAATCCATAGGCTTTAGCAAGCCTAACTCCAATTTCCGCTTCACCTTCTTGATTTTTACTTTGGCTAAGTAAACCATGTCTTCGTAGCTATTGACACTAAACTCGAACTTCTCCCAAATCTTTGGATGCAGGTAGTCTAGAAACTTTGACACCTTGAAACAATGATGGCACGAAATCCCGTAGCCACTTCCTTGTCGCCAACAAACCTAAAATTGCTCAACAAGAAAAGAGAAATTTTTACTCACATCTTGCCGCAATGCTTTCAATTTTGCACCTGGTTCCTGGATCAAGAGCTCTCAAGCTCTTTCTCTCTCACCTCGATGCCGATAGGAGGCCCCCCACTTAGGCTTTATACCCCAATATTTTTTTATTTGCCTCCATATGTGGGCTTATTCACGGAGACGTGCAGACCGTGGTGTATTGCCTTCCAAGTTCCCCAAAAAGCTCCTCACAAGCACCACCAAAGGCAAGACAAAAATCATTTTTGCCCTTTGCCTTCAATCACTTGCAGTTTATGGCTTGATGACCCAATATCCTGGTTGCCAAATCCAAAATGAACCTCTACTAGCCGGCTTCATATCCCTCCAGATCTTGCCGCATTCCAACTTTGCCAAGCCCGCAATTCAACTACCCAAAAATTGCAAAAAAACAATCGGCATTGCACTGCTGTCATCTGGCACCAACTTCAACAAACCATATCTCATTGTCAAGGCATCCAACTGATGAGATGTCTCTTTCGATCAACTCCATATTGTGCACACTACCTCTGCAAATCCCGTCGTGCTTCAAAAAACACCCGATGACACATCTGCCAAAGCAATCATACCGACTCAGAACCGACCCCTGACAAAACTTCAAAGCTTCATAACTTGGCAATCGGGACTCCGATCATCAATCCGACCTTTGCACTCCACTAAAACCAACTTCAACCACATGTCATCACCAACCCAATCCGTAGGGAATCTGCAATCCGATCTGGTCCACTTTGGAGCCCTTTTGGCCTAAAAATCGCATCAAACTTACATTTATGCTGCCACCTGCATGCCCAAGATCCTTGTACCGGCTTTAGCCCTTTATCCCACTCCTCTCAACACATCTAGCACTGCACATAACATCTTCGAGCATCGACCAACTTTGATCGCACCAACGTGTCAAATGGAGGTCACTCCGACAAATGTGCCCTAACGGCCGACGACATAGGTGGACAACGAGAGAGAGAGAGAGAGAGAGAGAGAGAGAGAGAGAGAGAGAGAGAGAGAGAGAGAGAGAGAGAGAGAGAGAGAGAGAGAGAGAGAGAGAGAGAGAGAGAGAGACTGCGGACCCTCGTCACTATATGGCATGACCATATGGCTGAGAGGGGATCTAGGGCCCAAATTTGGGGGGGCGAGGCAGCTTTAATCTTAGTCGTCGTTAGATCATGCACTAAAGTAGGGATGAACTAGGGGTGAACTAGGGGGGGGTAAACGAGGGTGTGATCATGTGCCATCTCATATTGTTGCATCTGCAAAATATATTATCGATCCAAGGGAGCACAATAGGACAACGCATTGTGCTGGAAAGTGAATCCTAGATCATCCTTATGCAAAGAATACCACATATCCAATGCTTTACATCGTGACATCAAGTGATCCCATGAGTGCTTTTCCACGGCTAGCATATGACAATGAGCAATCGTATTATCCCGAGGATTCCAGGCATTATCAAAATCCCCACAAAGAAATGCATTCAGGCGCCAATTGTAATATGTCATATCATTCCATAGCCTCGCCCTATTTGCAGAAGCTGTATAGGCATATACACCTACAAATTCAAAGACTTCCCCATTCACCATACATTGGATTACCATCCACCTCCCGACAGGATCATTAAAACCCAGAATTGGTTGCAGTTCATGACGAATAAGCATAAGCACCCCTGAGTAATCAACCAGATCCTGCATAGGCGATCCAATACCCCCCGTAGTAAGATATCTGGTGAGCATACTCATGATGATTGTGCTCTTGTAAAACTACAATGTATGCCTTACATGTATGTACATATTGCCAAGTAAGCCGCCACTTTGCGTGATTGATTAACCCATGCACATTGTACAAAATGCACTTTAAAGAGCTATGCATTATAACTAATATGTACAAAGGGAAAAGAAAGAGGATAATTTAATTGTAATTGCTGTTGTGAATAAGCACATCCTCATCAACCAAAGGTGGATGAGCTTTGGTTGATGAGGAGGTGCTACTAAATAAGACTCCGGCAATATCAAATGGAATGTAATGGGCGAGGAAGAAAGAGGTCATGTTGTATCCCCTGTGACTATATCCTTATAGGAACGAACGACCTTGTCCCAAGCCTCTGCCAAAGATTTGTTATCATTGTAGAGAAGCTTCTTCTTAGAGAGGTTGGAGAAGAAGAAGAAGGTACATAATTGTGTAAAGAAACCTCATTACGTACTTTAATCACTTTTTTGGGGACTGCCCAAACCTCTGTGACTGAGATCGGGGCCTTGCCTTTACCTTTACTCTTATCTTTTGCTTTATCCTTTGTCTCAGTGTGATCAACAAGCATATTAGGTAATGCTTGTTTTCCTTTTCCTTTATTTCCACCAGTTGCCCCTGTAGGAGGAGAGATTCCAGTGATTGTGGCCTCACGTGCAGCTTTCGCTAGGGAAGTGGATTGCAGAGGTGGCACAACTCAAGGGGGGAGTTGAAGATAAGGTTCAGGACACTCCGATTGCATATGATCGAATTTACCACAATGGAAACAAGAATTAGTAAATTTGCCCCATTTAAGCTTAATAAAACAACGTTTGCCAACAACAAGATCACCCAAATTTATTGTAATGCATGTTGGCATAGGAATATCAGTGTCCCAAAGGATACAAAAATGACTAGTATTTGTATCCAACTTAGGCGGTCAAGTCACCTTCCCCAATTGAGCATCCAGTAAAGGAAGAAAGTGACACCAGGTGCAAGGAAAATCCAGCACCTCAATCCATACGGGACACTTGTGGCGAATCAAGCTCTGATAATCTTTAGTGAGAGCCCATGGAAGGACATGAGTCATTTGTATTTAAAAAGAGTGGGGACATTTCCAACAGTGAATCCTGTGCTTCCGTATTCGATAACAACACTTCATAGAAGCCCCTTGCGCCAAAGTAAACACCACGTACTGCCTGATGCTTTAACAGTAAATCGATCCATTGACCAACATCTTGTGCAATAGACATTCTATCGGGAAAAAATAAGATGACTGCATTAAGGGCGTATTGAGTAATCGGATCCATGAGCTCTTGCACTAGAATGGATACTTATGTAACAGGAATAGGGACATCCCACATTTTACATGCATCCTGAAAATCCTCCTCTAAACAATCCTTGATAATTGACAAAGCATCCATGGTGGACTCATCAACTACTTTCTTTCTTTTGCGAGTACACGTATTTGCAGGCTCCACGGAGGACTGAAATGACATTAGCTCTGAAGGGACGAAGGGGAAACACCACCTGCTACGCTAAGTACACACACACACACTAGCTTATGCACAAGATAGACACACACACACACACACACACACATTAGTACTTATTTCTCTTTATATTACCTAAACAACTATGTTCTAAATCACACCCTAGGTTTTTCACACTTATTGCCTCACTCTATAAAAACACCCCCAAACTGCTTTCATTTTTTCTATAAATTTCCACTTAATCTATAGCTTAAAAATAATGCCTATTTTGTGGGCTACATTGGAATAAAATCCACCGTGGGATGGTACCCCTAAAGGGTTATAATGGCAAAACAAAAAACGTGGACAGTTAATTTGGCAGCAATAAACGAGGCTTAACTCTCACTCTACAGCTGTGCCACACACACTATCTCTTCCCTGCCATGCTAATGGCGCATAGGTTACTCTGTTCTACAGGACCGAGCCTCATCAAAAGCGGGTGCTTTTGTTTCCCTAGTAAAAATGGCACCTTGCCTACTCAAATCTTGGAATGATGAGGGATACTGCTCGCTACACGCCATGATTACTCGTGATCAACCTTCTTCTATTTAAAGAGGTGAGGGTGCATCCCGCCTCTCACTTAGCCTTGTGTGTGTTTGATTTGCGTAACCTAAAAGAGAGGATCGTGTGTATTCATTCTTTGTTGTGTCGTTATGGAGCTTGCAGCACAACCTACATAGGTCGGTTACTGTTTATTGTTCTTGGTATTATGGTTATCTCTCCTTTGTTAATATAGGCCTAAAGGTGATGGAAGCAACTTTGCTTACAGGCATGTAAACATTGTGGATTAGCTTGGTAATGCCCAATGTGTGGGTGGCTAAGTTTGACAGCGTTTGGCGTTCTGTGAGCTTTGCTTAAGCAGTTCCATGCATTAAAAAAACTGGGCACCTAAGTTACTGAGATTATGGGAAATTAGTTGATTGGTTTGCTTCACAACGGTCCTCAGAATAAGGAGGATACCACCTAGCTTGTTAAGCATGACTTAGGAGCGTCATAAATTGGTGGGGTGTCCTGCCACCACGAACGCATACTACTCATATTTTTTCCCGTTTACCTCTTTGAAATAAGTAGAGACTTATAAGATGATACAGAAACTCTATTTTCACCGTATTTGATTATCAATGATAAAGGTTTTTTTGTTTTTATAAACTGATTGGTTTTTTCCATAACGAGCTCGTTAGGGCTATCATCTTAGTTGGATTTTTCTCCATGGGTTATGGTTTTTCTGTTGTTTATATGAACGATGTTCACTTGTTCTGACTGATTAATGATGATGCGGTGAGGAGTAAGCATTGTAAAAACTGTCTACTTTACAAAAGTATGTTGTAGCTTTAAGAAAGGTAGTACTAATCTGATTATCAAGCTTAAATTGTTGCTTTTTGGAGGGTTTAGCATTACTTCCTCCCTCTTAGCCCTAAAAACTTGAAGGTCTATTTCATCGGACACAACTAGTACCTTGGATGCTATATCTTGTTGGCATAGCTTCGGCTATCTCTACTCTTGGGCAAACTAAACTCTACCGTGATGTCTTACTGGTCTTAAATCGTGCAAAATAAGATTGGATTGGACACTCTCTGCATGGATATTGAAGGATTGGATCTTTTATGCCACTTGGATCAGAAGGGGTGGTGGCCTTCTGATCAAAAGATATGTATAATAATACCTATTAAGTTCCTTTAAAAAAAATTGGGGCTATATAGAAACCATATGTATAACTATCTCCTTAAAATTTAAAAATACTCTAAAAAATTTGGAGTACATGAGCTCTTTTGGACATCTGTTTTTCGTTTAAAAGGTTGTAATTTGGACATGGACAACAACTGATATAGTCCATTGACACCTTTAAAACACATCCAATGCTAACATATTTGTTGTCTTGCTT